>NW_006263446.1:659659-671057 GCF_000469605.1 Apis dorsata
GAAAGAATTGGCGCGAAGAAAGCGCATTCTTCAAAGAATGCACTCAAGGTTGTGGTAATTCCCGTAAAACGCTTCTAACGGAGTTCAACACCCACTTTGTTGCTTCCTACACGCTGATAGAAGGTGGAGGATGCGCCGACACGATGACGGAAGGGAGAAGAGTCATCGATCTTCTGTCGTAAACACGGCCGCGATAGCATGAAAGAAACGTCGAAGATACTCATGGTAATAGTTGCGAAAGAACATCCATGGGATACGTTAAGGACCAAAAACGACATTCTTTCGCTTTATCGACCGTGACAACAGCCGATCCCCGCCATAGTTGATTATACGTTTCATAAATCGTATACGACCTGATCATCCTTGAGGTAATTTAAACGTCATATCAAGGATCCTAAAAAATATTGTAGTTGTTGTCGAGCGAGCACCTAGTATAGATTATAACGAACCATTATTTTGCCGTATGTTTTATCGTATTTTCGAATAGATTCGATCGCGCAATCGTTTTGGTACCGTTTATCGTCCCACTTGTGAAATGAATTTAATGTTTACGCCGGTTCACTCCCAACATTGTGGCTTTAGGACAAATTTGTTTGACATTTTTTTCGAATTCGTGACTACCCGATTGAGGATAATTGAGGATTTGGATGGAAAATTATGATGGAATATTTTTATGGAATAAAATTTTGTGAATATAAATTTTATTTTATTTTTTTATATAAATTTTTTATTTTTTTCAAAATTACATATTCAAAAAAGTATATACTTTATATTAGTAATAATTGACTCGTAAAAAGAATGAAAATAATAATTTTCAAATAATTTATGATTATTTTCTTTAGACTTATTGTACATTTTGGTTAAATTCAAATACCCTTACCAGTTGACCAAACTGTTGAAGTACTTATGACTTACATATGGTGCAAGTAGAAAAGTATGATACCCACGTGCAATTCGAAAAACAATGCGCTCGAAAAGGTTACATGCAAATCGAAAGCAACCGTATGTATTACAATGCGAAGTATATACGCATATAGTTGATGTAACTGACGAGTGAAATAACACATCGTGAAAGAAAGAAAGAGAAAAAGAAAAAAGGAATAGAAAAGAAGTCTTATAATGCAAAGTGTAACAGCAGGTATAGAACCGCAAAAAAATTCGACCCGATAACCGCAGGAATATCAATGAACTGGCCACATTCTCCGATTACAAATAGTCCCTGTTGCGACATATAACAGCTCGAAAACGTAATTTGGGTTTCTCATTTGCGCTGTGACTGCTAAAACAAACGAGCAACCGGCCCATGACTTGTTTGCTTCGAGAACATCTAGAAGTCCGTAATGAATGGTGCCCCATTAGTGACTGTTGCACGCCTGAAAATTGTTGGCGCTAACTTTATCACTGTAGTCAGTGAAATTGTTGATTGTTGGTCACGGTTCAACGGTATTGGGCCATGCTCCGACAAATCATTGGATCGCATCGATTACACAGCCGAATTTCAAGCGATTGCCTTTTTCACGTGCTGAGCGCAATTTAAAAGCGAATCTGAAATAATTTCTATTATTGTAAATTTAATCTAACCTAATGAAACAATGAAGAAAAATAACAAATAAATTATAACTGTGTTAATATAATAATAAATTATATCAAATTGTAAGTTTTCTAATATGATGAATTTTAAGAAGATGATTTTAATAATTTATAACTAATTTAAAATTGAAATGGAATACATGGAATATATTACATTCCACGGCAGTTGCAAATATTTCACATCAACGTATACATTGCGAATAATCCCAACCAGATTGTCCTCCTTACAACTACCGTTCGTTTTGAAGTGGGTGTTGTGTATTGTCATGAATTTTGAACTACGCAACTTGTCAATTGCAAAAATTATCGATGACTTTTTGATCACAGCAAACTAATATACAGTGTTACAGTGACACAATTTTTTTAAGGTTAATGCGGTTATTTAATATTTTATGCAGCTTGTATCATGAAGAACTTTCTATTTGACATGATTATGATATTTTTATGATCAAAAGATACAAGTATATTCTAATTAATAAGTAGAATATATACTAGTCTTAAAAAATTAATTCGAGATAAAAATTTTCGATAAGATTTTGATATTTTCATTTTATAGTATCTATATAATACGTATTATAAATGCTAAAAATATGAATTATAGTGTATTATAAAATGAATACATTATGGAATGTTGTATTTATAAAATAGAAAATATGATAAATGAAATTAAAAAAAAAATTTTTTCTATCAATCATCAATTTATCAATCGTCTTAAAATATCTTCTGAGTTTATATGCCAATCAAAAATGATGAATTGAAATCATGAATCGAAACATAATCCGCGCATAATGCATGAAATGCGACTAATGAATGAAAAAAGTAGTAGAAGTTATGATGTCGTGACCTCATTCTTATAGCCCCGTTCGTTCTCCATACAAGAAGGTTCTCGGACATTTTTCGTCCTTCCGTCAAACAAATTACCGACCGCGGAATGCAGACACTTTTGCATCGTGACAATAACATCAAATAACGGTAATAAAGCACGAAATTGCAAATGAAAATTGAGTATAAATTTAAATCACGAAAAAATAAAAAAAAAAAAATAAGATTAGTTTTATGATTTTAAACTAATAACATCGAATGTGAAATGGTCTTATCGCGTAATCGCGAAATCGACCTGTGAAATATCGAGCGATAAGTTATATTGAATAGGCGTTCTATGAAACTTCGGTATTCCTTTCACTAAAGTGGTTCTCAAAGACGAAATGGTGTACACAACTCGATCTGATAATCGGAGAACGGTTCTTTATACGGTCGAGAACCTCGTTCTTTTGCGATACACTTTTATCATGACGCAATCCACCTGTTATATACATAGTTACATTTCTCGAGAGAGCAGAAAATGCAAGCGATAGTATACATTACGAAGTGGCGAACTTACAGTTCAGATGTCCCTTTTGTTCGAGAATGATCTCTCCTAGATAACAGATATTCTTCTTTGCGAAAGATATACCAATCTCATTCACAGTCCTCATATTCGTCAGATAAACACTGCCGGCAAAAAAGAAAATTTTCTTTTAGACAAATATGGAATTGATTCGCTGATATGAACATTACTTTTTGAATGTTTATAATATAATAAATGAGATACAATAAATGAGATATGGAATTCACTTGCTAGTTCATATATTTAGCATTTTTAGATTTCTTGTTTCGTGAGATTAATCATAATTCGGTTAAAAGACGCATAAATAAATTTCGCGAATTACATCATACGTTTATTTGAAAGTTCTCCTTTGTTGGTTTAAGTTGGAAATTCTATTTTGTATCTCGCGAGGTAGTGAATGTATTTTGTATCTAAGGATGTAAGTTCGAGTCCTAGTTTATCCTATTACTTTGGAATGGCAGATCCCAAGAGTATGGTATAGCATAAAATTGTCTTAAAGTTATTGACTCTTGAAAATCAAGAATAATTTTAAGATGTTCGTTATATTGAACGATGATATTACTAATTATATTATTAATTTCTTCTTATAATTCAATATAATCTTTTATTAAAACTATTATTTTATATTAAAATATTTAAATTTAAATTTTAAAATAAATAAATTTACCATTTCTTCCATCTTGAGTTTAAATTTTCTGATTTATAATGGATAATAGATTTTAAGCCAGTATCATTGCCCAAAATTAAAATTGGTTCACTTCGAGTTCCGTTCGTCATAGAAGATATCATTTCTTCATAAATGATAGTTGCTTCAATGTCTTGTTGGAATTCGATATGAACAAGAAATAATCTATAAATAATTTAAACTATAGATTTATATTTTATTTATATATAAATTAAGTTTAAAATAATTAAATTTAATTATAAAACATAAAATTCTTACCTATGATACGATCTAAGATCATTCGTAATTAATTTTAAACAACCACCACCTTCGAAAGAAAATTGATTACAAAATTCGAAGCAATTTATGTCCAATATTGGCATTTTGTCTTGAATATTTATAACATTTTCTAATATTCGAATAACGTTTTTCTTTGTTTCGTAAATATATTGTATCGGTTGTTTTGGACACTCATTTCGATCGTTTTCATTTTTTGATTCAGGAAGTTGTGGAACATATGTAAATTGTAAATGTGGTGTAGGTACAGATATTTGTGGCATTTGCTTGGATAAGTTATAAAATGATCTTTGTTCCCAAATATTTTTACCTTCTACAGTGCGCATGTCTAATTGTATCTGTAAAAAATTTATATATTAATATATTCAATAAATACATTTAATTTAATAATACAATCATTTATATGTTTATTAAATAATATTTAAAAATATTATCGAATATTTAATATACCTCACCACAGCTATAATACAAACTACCACTTCCACGACAAAATGATGTTTTAAATATTTCTTCTTCATAGATAAGTACATGAATATATAAATAAGGAAACAATTGTGCCCAAAATAAATCTTCTAATTCTTGAAATGTTTTGGATCCGAAAAATTCATGAGTCCAACCAGGAGCAAAAATTGCGACCGAAAGTTTTTCTTGCCGTATTTTTCGTAAAGCCTGGAAATTATTATAATTAGATATTAAATAATCACTTCTTTTAAATATAAAATAATTTATAATTACATATGTTGAATTAAATCCACCACCACCAGGACACCCTCTTCCCCAAACGTCTAGTCCTACATAAATATCATGAACATTTCTGTTATGATTTTTTGCAAGTGCATAACTATTTTCTAGTTTTGATTTATTCCAGTTATAGTTCAAATAAATACCATCACAATTTAAAAAAAAGTCTCTGAAACATAAAAAAGAGAAATAATTATAAAAATAATTTTACTTATTTAAAAATAATTATAAAAATATAAAAATAATAATTTTACATATTTTTATTATTAAGTTCATTTTGCCAGTTTAATGTTCCTTCATTAGTCACACTATCATACCATATAATTTCAGAATCTTTTATTGCTTCATGAATATTGTCTGTTAGATATTTCACGAAATAAATTAAATTATTGATTTGTTCATTTTTAATCACATTTTCAATGTTTAATAACCAGCCGTCAAATTTATAAAATTTTGCAACAACTATTAGTGCATCTGCAAATTTTCTCACATCCTCCTGAGATATAAGTATAAGATCCCATATACCTTCTCTTTCAGTTATTACAGTACCAAGAATTTTAACTCCATGATCATGTGCTGCGTTAATCCATCCATAAGGTGGAATAGTAATAAAATAATGGCTAAAGTATACAAATGTATCAATAACACTCCAATGATAAAACAAATAAGACTCATAAGACTTTGATCCATCTATAAATCTGAAGAGAAAATTATATTAACATATGAATAATATATATTTCTACCATAATAAACATAATAATTTATATACATATTACCTATCTTGCAGATAACCACCTTTCATATCATGACATAGTAATGTTCTTGGTTGTTCTTGTCTATCAAATTTTTCCAAATACAACTTTTGTATATTTATTTCTGAACCATTATACACATAATCTGTTGATTCTCTTAGTTTCTTAATATCAGGCCATGGTTTTAGATTATCCACATTATCGTATAATTCTTGTAAATTCTTAAATGGTTGTGATTCTATGACTTCAGTTGCCATCCTTCTAATTTGCACTGTTCTGTAGATAACTTTGAAATAATTTTCAATTTGTTAATTTAAACAAAGATTTTCTTTCCTATTTATCTCACAGGAAGAATCATAATGATATAAAAAATCTATTATGTTGATAACAGTCTCAACAAACGGAAATTTTATATCTATGTATTTACGTTATATACGTTATATTTTTAATATCTGCCAGCTGTTAATATAGATAACGAAATATGTTCATTTATATATCTATAAAATGAAATAATATGAATTCATATATACATACATAATTATCTTAATAGCTGTTTCTCTATATTTATAGTATAGAAATTTTAAAAAAATATATATTTTATAAAAATTATAATTAAAATAACTTGAAATAAATATAATTGAATAAATGTTTTAACATATGTATGTTCTAATATATAACGTTTGACATCTAACCTTTAATATCAGGTTATATCATTGATATCAAATCGGTATACATCTGTATTGTTAGAAGTATTTTTTTTCTTTAACATTCTTTTTATCAGTTTTTAAAATTATCAATATTTAGAAATATTTTTTATTCAAAACAAAACTTATACTTTCTTTTTAAATTTGAAAAATTAAACTTTTCTAACTATGATTGTAGCGCACTCTAATATAACTTATGTTGTCATTATATATCTCTTAATAATTGTTAGTTGAGGTCTAATTGTTTTGAACAAATGTGATAAATTTTTATATTTACATATATACAAAGGGAATTTACTTATGAAAAATAATAATAAAAATTAACATTTAATATATTAATAAAAATAACGTAACTTATTTAATAAAAATCTATATGACCATATTTAATAATCGATTAATAAATAAAAAAATAACGCATCAATATAATAAAGAAAGTGATTATAATATAAAATAATATAAACTCACAAAAATAATATAGGGATTATTTTTATTTAAATTTCTCGTGAAAAATTCAAAAAAATTTGAGTACCAAAATCGTTTTATTTCCTCACAGATTTATTTACTAGGCTTGCTATTAAAGATTAACTCATACTCGCATTTTACATTCATTTCAAAATTTTAATATTTTTTCTTACATTCATATATTTTCTTCTTCTTTTAATTCATTATTTTGTTTTTCTTGAATTAGTCATCTTACATGCATAATTAATACACAATTTTACTATATGGCATCATCGATGTTCTATTATACATATATATATACATCCATTCCATCCATATGTGTATCTCACGCTAAATACATTCCTACAATAACTCAATATAAGATGCATTACATATAGTAGTAATTGAGAATAAAATTAAACACATTAAAAAATGAACATCAAAGAATTTTGCGATCATTGATTCTTTGATTGATTATGTAATATGTATTTATATATTTATATCACTTACTATATCAGTTCAATGAAACAATAAATGTGTTGTAAACTATTCGTTATTTTAGTATACATAAATATATTATATTATTATAAATAATTATAATACTTTTATTACGTAACATCTTATTAATATATTTTTTATGATCACGCCTGATTTCGTGATGATTTCACTTTTTGCTTCTATTCATTATCTTTTTTGTATTATTCGATTCTTGATTCATTCTTTTCTCGGAAATAAGTAAAGTTTGCTACTAATCGAATCACGTGATAAACACTGCGAGTTCAATTATTAGCTATCGAACTATCGATATTAAAATCGGTTTTGTATTGTTGAGTTAATTGTGATATTGCCGTTATAAAGATCGTTTGTTATAAAAAAATAAATAAATAAATTTTATTTGGGAATTATTATTTTAGAAATTATTTGTTACGTTATATATATGTATTTTTTGAAAATATACGCGATCTTTTCAACCTATTATGAGTATATTTTTCAAGATCGAAATCGAAAACGAAATTTTACACGTAAATGATATATAAATACTTCTTTAAATTATTCATTTGTTTCTATCATATATTTAACATATTTAAACATATACTATAGTTATCTCGGATTAATTTTAATCACTCAAGAATGATTTTAACCTTAAAATTATATAGGATATCGAACATATTTCGATAAAAATTAGTTAATTTAATATGAAACAAGTGAAATTAATAATTTAACTTAACTGAACGAAACAGTTTGAAAATAAAAAATAAAATTCTGTATGAAATTCTCGGAGTTTTGTGTTAAATAATAAAATGTAAAATTACAATAGGTAAAAATTGAAAGAAAATTGACACGTATCATAAGATCTTTCTTTATTTAGCGTTTTTTTTAAGAAGACAGGAGATCCCACGGGTACAAGACAGATACAATGGTATAGGATGATTGGAAGACGTACGAGATCGTTACGAAAAAGATTAAAACGGAAAAACGAACTGCCATGATGGTCCCGCGTGATCTCGTGATGATCCCATTTTTTTCTCCCATTTATTCTTTTTTTTATTTTTCTCCTTTTTTTTGTGCAATTTCATATTTGAATCTTGAGGAAATAGATCGTTATGAAACGATAATATAGCGATTGTTCGCGATTCCTTCGAAAAATGACACAATTAAAAAATAGTAGTCTCGATCGTTATTCCATTTATAAACATTCGAGATCATCCTGTTTTCTATTTTCACTATCATTAAAGATAATATAAGTATACAGGCCGTGTTATGATGATGTGATTACGCGGGCTCATTCAACGAAAATGCGATTAATACGTATGTGACAGTAAACTTGTATCGTTGCAAAAAGCGAACCCGACGATATTGTTCAAAACGTTGCTCGATATTCTATGATAGTATACATCTAATTGAACGAACGTTCATAGAAGTTACGGCAAATCTTGCAATAAGACGTCGTGGTTTCTCCTTCTATATATGTATTGTAAAACTTTTAGACAAAGTTACCTTTTGAATGTATATATATCACATTGGATCTCTACCTAACTATGCGACTAACTATGAACAATTAACTCGTCATAAAAGTATAATTACAACCCTTCGCTTCTTTCGTATCTGATTCTGTAATCGGTGTTACTATAAGATCATTAACTATTTGTACGCTGAGATAGATTCTCTTCATGATCAAATGGTAATTTATGATATTTATGGTAATAGATGGAAATAGATTGAAAATAGATGGATCATTTCTCTTGATATGTCTTTAATGATAATAATTATCATTATTATTGCTTACCATTTTTATCATTGCTTTAATAAAATTTATTCGATTAAACTAATCTTTCTTTCATTATGTCATATATAATAATAAATAATTTTTCTGTAAAAATAAAAAATTTTTTTACAACGTTTATTTTTTTCTCATATCTTTTTACAATAAACTATTTAATTTTCTGAAAATAACGAGTCAAGAGATATTTAAAACAGGTGGTCCATCTATCTTCCAATATTACATTTATATTTATAGGCTATTAGAATGAGTATAGCTGACAACCCAGTGTAGCTATCTTTCTTTTTTCGAAATAATTCCGTGTCTCTCGCAAACGTAGCTCGATTATTGAAACGCTGCAATTATACAGGAAAAACGTACCATAAAACGTATAGGCGGATATATATCTACAAAAGTGCATAAGTCGAAACGCTTGGATATCCTATTCCTATGTATAATTAAATATATATATATGTATGTATATATATATATATTTATATTATATGCATAAATACGCATAATATTATCTCTTGATAATTTGGTTCCTTGTGTAATGCATATAGATACGTGTACATACGTGTATTTATATGTATATATACGAATATATATATGTATGTATGTATTAATCAATAATTGATCCATACAACACGGGATTCCATTTGTTTTTTTTTTTCTTAAGAGCAATACATATACATACGGTATATAGATCGGGAGACTATTTAATATTGGATTCAGGTGATGAAATCACGTTATCGATTTTTATTAAATACTTTTTTCGCTTCGTATCGTTCTAATTTTCTTTTATCTTATATAAAGTGGTTTTTTAATTGATAATATACGTATTTTATTAGGTTGTCTCAAAGTTCTCCTCGATCAGCAAACTTTAACAGATCAGGTTATTTAAATTAATATTTTAAATTTTCTAATTCTCCTCTATACGAAATATCCTCTTCTGTTTTGAAATGAAGGAAAACCAGCAAAAGAATTTTTTTATCTCTTATTAATTCTTATTAGTAAATCAAAATAGAATGTTAATTATTAAAAATAGAATTATGAAGCTTTTAAAAAAGATAGAGGAAAGTGAATAAGAAGAAAAGAAATTTTAAGGACAACTTAATAAATTGTTGATCTGCGCAAGGAAGGTAGAAAGAAAGAGAGAAATTATGAATATCCTCGAGAATTTTACTCTATGCTTTTTTTCACTTTCGCTAATTATAATTCTTACTTAATTAATCGTTTACTACGCTAATCGACTCATCTTAAAACTCTTTAATTTTTTTCTTTTCAGTGATGATTTATTATATTCACTCGTGATATGATATACATGTACGAAATGTTCGATCAGTATTAATCGATCCTCGGTTCGTCTAAATTTTTAACAACAGTAAGTAATGCAAATAATCCTCTCCAATATTATTTCTATCTGACTTTGTCAAAAGATATTTTTATTCCATTTTTTTGCAGAAAACACGAATCTGAAACGAGTCAATTTAATTCGATAGTTCCACTATTAAAGTATATCTTCCTTGGTTACGACCAAGGATTAAAACGACAAGATTGATATTTTGTATATTCAACTAAAAGGGATTCATTTCACGGAATCCACAAAGGCCAAATCCAGATCGCTCAATAAACTTCCTGAACACCTCGTACAATTGATAACTCGCAGAAGCACAGGAAGTGGTCGTCGCAACGATTCATGACGCAGAGCCAAGCGAAACGGCCTTGAACAGGATATGACTACGTCTCGGCTAGTCATATATATATATATACATATGATGAAGGAGACGAGCGCCATCTACGATCTTACCGCACAAGGATCGAGGGCTATCAAGCTCTGCAATGCTTCATCTCTTAAAACGGAACACCGGATCGACCACGATTTTCCTGGTACCCGGCAATATTAATTCGTACATTTGTAGGCCGACGTCTACAGAATTATATTTTGTTCATCGCTGTGTCGTCGAACGTGGAAATTAATTTTTTCTCGTTCGAGAATGTGTACAAAAACCACGACAGACGAGTGAACGTTCCCTAACTTATTTTTGGAGAACTAAAGCGCGCGGGATTTTCGAAATCGGGCTAACATCTACGGGGTTGTCTACGATAGAAAATTTACGGCCAAATTGGCCAAGAATCGAGGATCTTATGGTAAAAGGAAGGCGGATCCATTGATAATTTTTTAGTTAATTTCGCGTAAGTAATAAGTAAGTAATATATAAGGGATATGTATAATCTTATTATAATTATAAATAGTATACGTAGTACTTATCTAGTATCTAAGAACAATTTTAATCTAGATTTGAAAAATTTTCTTGTCTTTCAGAAATATATGTATGTTGGATGTCAGAGGATCTTTTTGGATGCAGAAATTAATTCTAGAGATGATCATTATTTGTCAATCAGTTTTGTATAATATTGTATTATCTTCCATATTTCAAAATATGCATTATGCATATTTCAATGAGTAATATTAATGTATAATGTGAAATTTATATATATATATATANNNNTACATGTTAAAGAATATATTTCAATTACTTAAAAACTAAAAAGTAAACA
>NW_006263446.1:671075-690880 GCF_000469605.1 Apis dorsata
TTCTTATGTAAATTTTAACATAGAATAGAATATTCAGACTTAAGAAGCTCGATGATCTTCTTTAATTTTAAATTGTTTTTAAAGACTTAGGAAATCAATAACTATTAATTAGCATAAGTTAATTATAAGCAATTTCTCTAAAATTGTTATTAACTCCTCTAAATGAATTTGCCTTCTTTTTGCTGCAAGGTCCTCGATTCTGCCTCGATCACATCATTACTCGATGACGATCGTCGCGAGGATTCGTATGAAGATAGATCGCTTGTTAGAAAAATTATTTCGTTTCAGGATCTATCTTAGTGTGCGAGTCACGACTTTGGAACCTAAAAAAAAATATTTTTTGAATTTAAAGAAAATATTAAATGTTCGAAATAAGCGAAAATTTTTAACAAGTACAATCTAATACTTATCGATCTATCGTTTGGTACTTTCGTGGCGCTGAGGAACATTCTTTCGAGATTTTTTTTTTTTACGTGATAATTAGACTGCTGATTTTTACGCAAATTATATAAATTATACAAATAAATATACTTTCTTCTCTAGTATTAATTTTATTTGTACAATACATAAATATTTAATTTGAAAAATAAATTCATAGAAGAAAGAATGGAGTCTCTTTTCAACTCTCAAGCAATTTATATTTTATAAATAAATACAATTCTCCACAATTTGTTAAATTTTAACCGCATAAAAATCCGCAATCTGTTAATAATAAATCGTAGATAATAATATAACGATGTTATCGACATTAATCTATACAGAGAAATGAAATTTATAACGTGATAGAGACTAGATGAGAATTCGCCTAATAATTAATCGATACAAGATGGATCGTGCCCAAGATCCATCTTTTGATAAATTAGGCCCATGCCAATGAAACGTTTAGAAACCCCATAGGGTAATAAATTACAAATTTGCTCGTGAATGCCGGAAGAGCATCCCTGACTTAATTACTGTCTCACTATCGATCTTACTGAATCGTTAAATCGAACATAAATACGTTATTCGGCCTCAATTTAATCTAATAATAATTATCACCACGTGGAAATAGAATCATTGGTCATTTTTTTTTTTTTTAATCATCGTTGTGATTCCCATCGATAGACGTAATAATTTTCCTTCCAATTAAGAGCTCTCTCTCTCTCTCTCTCTCTCTTTATATTTACGCCTCGATTAATCGTTCGAGTGCGCGAAAAGAAAGCGTTTAAGGTTTCTTTTGTTTCATTATCGATAATCGATTTTTTCACGAGTTCTCTTTCGACCGGAAACTCTTTCAATCCGGAACAAAAGGAGGGAAGAAGCTCGAGAGAACACGAATAAGAAGAATATATATATATATATATATATATAAATTAAACTAATTAATACTTACAGATTTTTCAACCGTGTAATCGTATTCATTTGGAATATTTTTCCCGTTGAAATGTTTCTATAATTGTTTCCATTTCTCGTGACTGGAAGAATTTTATACACGGTTGAGAACTCGATAAGCGTTTATTAAAATTATCAAAATTATTATTATTGTTGATCGATATGAAAATAATCGTGGGAAGAAATTATTATTATTTTTTTTTAATACAACATTCTCTTAAATATACACGATATGTCTCTCTCGTTTAGAAAAATTATTGCTAACTGCTCTTATATTATAAATAAATATTTAATTATTACGTTAGAATAAATTTCCAATCTTACTAAATTTAAAAAATATATATATATATTACACATTTCACAAAACGTATCACATTTTCACGAAAATTCTACTCTCCACATTCGATCTTTAAAAATCAGATTAAATGTTCTGTTCAATTAATAAATAATTCGCGCAAACTATTCATATCGATCGACAATTGCCGAATAAAGGAATAAAGATCTAGAAACGTAGCTCGCGTTTCACTCGTTCGAACAGGCGACGATCGTGTTACTTGATCGGATACTTTAAAAGCTCTCGTCGATCCCTCGGTCCCTTGCAAGGTTGAACACTTCGAAGTCGCCATCCGGCGCGTCCGGTATACCCGGTGCAACCGGTATCTCGGGTCGAAGGGCCACACAGTCCCGCGGCGAGCACTCGACGCGGCCCTCGGATCCGCAGCTGCACTCGATGCAGTTCCCGGTCGAGTGCGGAAGTAGCTCGCCCTCGCGATTCTCCCTTCCTGTAATCAGATTTTGCGTCCGTCAGGCTATGGTATTTCACGGATTCCTTTCTTTTTTTTTTTTTTTTTTTTTTTTTTGGATCATATAGGTCTTGGAAAATTCGAATCGAAGATTATATATATTCGAAGATCGTATCACGAGTTCAGAAATAATATATAAAGAATAATTGTAATGGTTTGTTCATCTTCATCTGTGATTAAAAAAATAATTAATAGTATTTTTCAAGAAAAAATAGATAGTTAGTCATTCATAATTTCTACTATTGTCTTAAGTCTTTGAATGGTTTTATCTTATTATTAATCAATAATAAAATAGTTTACTCTATTTTCTGAATGAAGATTTTGATAATAAAATATATTTCTTCAATATAAAAAAATCCAAATTACGTTATTCTATAATTTCGATCGAAAAATTTATTATTATTATTGACAACGCGAATTAAATTTTCCTTCTAATTCTAACAATGGTATACTGCTTTCATTTCTTTTCAGGAAAAAGTAGATAGTCAGTCCATTCATAATTTCTATTACTGTCTTAAGTGACAGTCTTTGATTATATCTCATTAATCAATAATAGTTTCTGAATAAAGATTTCGATAACAAAACATATTTCCTTTCTTCAATATAATCATCTTTACTGGCAAATTCGCCAATTCCAATTAAATTTCCCGCCCATCTAATACTAATAATGATTACGAGCCAGTTAAGTACAAAACATCGGCAGGCAATCGCTCGTGTGCCTCGAAGGGTCGGAACACTGCTATTCCGACCAATCGTCGCACAAAGGGGAGTCGATCAACGATACATCCTCCCGATATTTCCCCTATATTTCCGCATAGGGGAAATCCGTCCGCGCGACGCGAGACTAATTGCACTCCCTCTCCCTTCTCCCCATCTCCCCCTCCCCTCTCCCACCGCGCTTTCTAACCGCGTACGTATGAATCGATATCTCGCGGCGAAGAATCGCGGAGAGAGAAACGGAGCGAGGAGGTGGAGGGGGGGAGCGACTTGATCCATTACCCATGACGAGACACATAGTAGGGGCCGGTTGCGACGTAGTCGAGGAATAGGTCGCGTTAATCTCCCCGTATCCCTGTTGTTGCTCGAGCGATGCCTCCTCCGCTGGATCACCGGAAGCTTCGAAACTGTCTACGCCGTCCGTGCTTCCTTCCAGGGACGGCGTGTAATTACTTTCTATCGTGGTCGACGGGAGGAACGAGGGGCCGGCGGAGGGGTCGGTGCTCGGATTGTAATTCTGCCACCAACAATACACCTCGCCTGCGACGCACATACAATGAGAGTTCGGGTCGTACGACGGTATCTGGAACGGAACGAGAAAATTCATACGTTCGCTATTACGATTATGCGGACGACGAAAACGAGTGGGGAGGAGGGGAGAGGTTCGTATCTATCCCGTAGTTGGATACGTTGTTTGGATTGGGCTTTTTAGAGGAGAGAGAGAGAGAGAGAGAATATGATATATGGAGAAGGATTGATATTACGATTTGTAATAGATATATTTTGTAATAGAAGCGTATAGTAAGAGAGATTATTATGGATCGAAGGAAATTAGAATTAAATGGGAAAAGATTGAAGCAATAGATTGAATATTGTTAACAGGTATATATGAGTATATATGAATGAAAAGAAGTAGGTACCAACTTAAACATAAAATAGCACCACTGGCAGCATTCGATAATAAAATTACAAGTAAAATTGTGTAATTTTAGCGAATTATCATAAATTATAATTAATTAAATGTTTAAATGAAAATCAGGACAGTTTGAAAGTTTATTTTTTTTCTTTTTATCATTTTTATTTCAAATAGAATTCGTCTTCCAAGAATATTGCAACAATGCATAATTACGTTCAATTTTTTATTCACATATTAAAAGATATATGTGTGTATTTCGGTGATTCGTTGAAGAGGGCTTATTCGAACGTGCTTGTTAAGATCTTCATCTATCGCTAATCAATCTGAATTCTGAAAACGTATTTCGCGCACATTTACTCGCAATAAATATAACTTTAAAATAAACAATTATTCTTCGTAGATGAATAAATAATAAAAAAAGAAAAAAGAATATAAATTTCCAATATTTTAATTTTCAATCTTCGTTTAAATTTTTTTTTTTGATTTAAATAAACAATACTGGTTCGTGAAGATGAATAGATAAAAAAAAAAAATTAGAAATTTAAATTTGAAGAGTAGAATTTTTATTTATAATCTTCGTTCGAATTTTATATTTTCGCAAGTGTTCTCGACGTGTCATAAATATTTCACTGACATTCGTCAGAAGTTTGTGCGACTAACAACAACTCCTCTCTCGAGATAGGTGTCCAATTAATAGGATGAAGCGTTATCGGGCAACACCTGTGAGAATAGATCGAAAGTCGTCGCGTCGTGAAATTAATAATTTCGTGGCGTTTCTCCGACTCTTCACCCTCCATTTTTTTCTTCATTTCTTTTTCTCTGTCGTTTCAACTTGCGTTAATTTTTTTTTTTGATGACAATTCTTCTCGATTTTTTTCCCGAATAATTATTATTCAACGTAATAACTATTACAACAAGATGATCATGTGTTTAGAAATTTTTCGAGACTGTCTTCAAATTTTTTTGAATTGTTTCAAATTCAATTATTTTTACAACTTTATCCCAATTTTATTTATTATATTAATTGTAAAATTTCACGATTTTTTATTTATTCAATTAATAGATCAATTGTCAGAAGAAAAATCTTTTTAAATTTCCCGCGTTTTTTTAATTTCAAATCTTTTTTATTATTATTTTTATTCTCTGTTTTTGCTTTAATTTTAATTTCATCCATTTTTGCTTCTTTCTTTTTTCATTAGATTTTATATTTCTCTTCTATATTATTATTACGATTCCTTTTTAATTCGAATAATTATTATATTTTTTTTTAATATTTTATCTTTCTCGATTTCATTCAGTTTGTTTTTTTTTTTCATTCGATTTCTATTTTTCTTCTCTTTTTCCCTTTTCTCCCTTTTTCTCTTCTCTTTTCGAAAGATGTCCTTTTGCTCGTCGATGCCACGTCGAGCGTTAATATTATTAATTAATGGTGGCCCTGCGGGATGACTTCCAATGAATTTCGAGAGGCGACGCCGTCGCGACGGATTCACGTTTCTTCGTTATGAGAGGAGCGTATAGTAATTAATGACACGTTTCGTCGACTCGTCGAGCTCTTTTAATACATTTCGCTTTTCTTCTTATTTTTACCAATTTTCAATGAAATATAGAAAATACTAGCTTTTTAGATTTTGAATTTTTTTTTTTTTTTATGAAGTATCTCTATTGAAAGGAATACTAAAAATATTTGTAAATATCGATCTTGTTAATTAGTTTTTTTCAATCTTATCTTTACAATTGTATAAATTTTTTTCATATTATTTTATATACAATGAAACTGGTATCTTTAAATGATTTAAAAAAAAAATAGATATTTTAGAATCAAAAGAATAATTGAAATAATTTCAGTGAAGAATAAGTTTCAAATTTTATTACGTAAAATCTTTTCAAAAAAAGAATTCTTCCCTACTGCTAAAAAATAAAATGAAAATAATAAACATTTTAGAACAATTAATTTCGTATTGATATCACGTAACAATACCGAAAAGATACGTCTACAAATTGAACCTTGTTCGAGACTTGCCATTCATTCCTTGCATCCAACCTTCGAGACGATAGCAATGAACTGTATAATCGTTTCGTTGCACGTATTTCATTTTTCACAGTGGCCCCTTGTCGAGATCGCCTTCCGTTCGTTCATTCGTTCGTTATTAACGTCCGAGTTTATCCCTGTGTTCGGTCGGTAACATCGATAACATTATTGGAACGTGACGCGCCTGTTCGACGTGCACCAGAGATGCATGTCTCACTGCGAGAAAATTCCTCAAGGTAGCCAGTAACGTAATAATGCGATCGACAAAATGGAACTTGTTTGGAATCTGTGATATCACGCGATACATCGAAGATTTATCGATTTTATTACAAAACTGAACTAAAATTTGGTACAAATGTAATTCTGCAATGGACCTTTCCAGAAATGACCAGATATAGATATTTTTGAAACTGTTATATCGTTTAATCAAATCGTTTCTATCTTATGGTTATAGTTATTCAATTTAATTGAGTTAATTTGATGCATAGAAACACAGATTTATTCACGAAACCTATGCTTCAGAGTGAAACAGAGGTTCGTTTGTATTCAAAGAGGGTAATCGAGAATTTGTATGAGAAATATGATGAATGTTAGCTTTGAGGTAGATAGGAAGTTACTGAAGGTTGATTGAAAATTATGGTGGATAGAGCCTGTATCAGTTACATAGAAAGGATAGAATATTTGTTAAAAGAGAGAATATGCAATTGAATATTGAGAAAGAACGATCGAATATTTCTATATATTCAAAGAATAAAATATTTATATATGGATAAATTTAACCTCGAAATAGGTATTTGAAATTACGTTAATCAATTTTTCTGGATTTTTCCAGATTGTCTGAAAAATATAGCACAAGAGAAAATATATGATAATATAATAAAGAATAAATATAAAGAACTGAAAATGTAGTAATGAAATAATTGAATCGATCAGTATTATCGATATTTATTCGAGCCCGTTCGATTTTTCCCGAGTTCACCCGATTTTTTCCGAGCTCACCCGATTTTTTCCGAGCTCACCCGACTTTTTCCGAGTTCGTCCGAATTCGCTCAAGGATTCCATATTTCGAATATCTTTAATACACATTCGATTCCATCTGTTTTTTTTTTTTTTTTTTTTTTTATTTTTCCCAAAAATTTTCCCAAAAAATTTTTATTTTTTTTTTTTTTTTTTTTTTTTTTGATTAATTTGTCCAAAACATTGTCCAATACATCTGTACTATTTTCTTTCTGTTTTGTGTCTATTCGTTATCATATTCGAAGCAAGTGATATTTAAAGCAATAAAAGCACATGTGAGAATATATATCTACGAATATTCATATCAGATTATTAATAGACAGGATGCGAGAGATAAGGAATGAATAAATATTAGGAGAGACAATCGAAAGCGGGAAACTGTTAACTGCGTTAATTGGCATATGCACATTGATTCCACGCGGCTATTCCCCATTGTTATTGATCTCTATTATTAATTAACGTTCGTGTATGTATCTCGTACGTATCTATCAATTAATTGTATATTTATTTTTGTTATTCCTGTCAAATTCAAACATGACAATATCAAAATTTTATAAAAACAAAAAAATATACAATTTATTAGATTTTAACATTAAAAATTAAAAAAAAATCCCTGTTGCAAAGAAATGACAAAACAATCCTTTTTCCAGTGTCCAAAAAAATTATCTGTCTATTTTAATTTAAACTTAAAATGATAAATTATATAAAAATACAAATTTACTTTTTAAAATGAAATAAAACTGGATACTTGTGTTTTAAAATTGTCTCGCATGATACTGCGATAGATCCGGTGAATATTCTATTTCCCGTGCATTTTTCAAACCCCTTTATCGAACGATACGTGTTGTAAGCGTTTTGCCCGACACACGGAAACGTCTGCTGGATTTCACGCGCATTAATCTCGATGTACGCAAACATTATCAAAATGGTATTTCATATATCTGTCTATCTATCTATGAAAACAAAAATCTCTGGCATCGTTCCACGTATTTGATCGTACCTTATAATTGTGAGAGCCGATTAAAAAATAAAATAAAATAAAATAAAATAAATAAAATGGCGGAAAGAAGGAAAGGGATGGGAAAATGATCGTGATTTCTGTTTACTTACCGTCTGGCCGTGTGAATACGTATTCTCATCGACGATGCATTTTTTCGGGTACGATTCTTCCGTCGTTATTTCATTCCTGCCATCTTCTTGCACGGCTATGTCTACTTCCCCGAGAAGAACTTCCCCGGTCGTTTTTGCTGGAACTAAAAGAAAAATATGGAGATTAGAAGGCTGACATCGGTTGAAACCGATTTTTTAAATAAAATGTTGATCGTACGAGGAAAATTGAATGAAAGAAATTTGAAACACAACTGAAAATTTAAAATGAATTTTGTACTATCAAAAATAAAAATATTCCACTAATGAGAATAAATTTTATAAAATTATTGAAATCCTTAATTTTCCCTACTAACAGAGTTAAAAATTTTCCAGAAATGCCTTGCTTCATGGATAGAAGACAATGGAATATTCATTTAAAATCGAGTAAATTTTATCATAATTATAGAATTTTTATTTTTTTATTAATAATTACAGAAAGAGATCTTGAAATATGCTTTAATTTCTTTTAAGTTTAATTATTTAAAAAGTGGAAAATGTTTTTCATCCCGTATTTAACCCATTTTAAGTTTAAAAATTTTTTTTAACAATTTTCTTTCACGCTTTTCCTCTCTCCCTCCTTTGTTACATGAAATTTTTTCTTCTTCAATTTCTCCCCCGAACTTTCGAATCGTTTTATTTTCGTTCGTTATAGGAAAAGTTTCCACCGCTGCATGCGAAACGCCATTATCCTGCAACTTCGACGTTACTCGATTTTTTTGCGGAGAAATTTACTTACTACATCGACATCTAATGCTTTTCTCACGGCTCCATTTCTACGAGCTGGTTAACGACGCTTTTATCGTTTTGCAAAATGGAATTCTCTTAGATATAGGTTTTAAAAATATCTGGTCTTTTCTTTCCTTGAATGATTATTTTTAAATTGAAGTTAGGATCAATTCTAGAAAAAAAAATAAATAAATAAAAGTAAGATAAACATGAAAATTATGGACAAGAATCATTTTTTTTATTTTGTTATTAATAATCAATCCATATATTAATAATCATACCATATCTTTTCTGTTTTATATAACAACAATAATTATTATAACTTTAGATAGAATGGTCCTTTTGAATTCATTTTGAAAGAAAAATAATTTTTCTGTATATGTATCAACAACTTTTATAAAGGTTTTTTTCCACTTGCTGACAAACCAAATGTTATCTAGAAATTTTGGAAGAAAAATTATCAATCTTTGAAATACCATAACTTTCAACAAAATAAAAATAGAGTAACAATTTAGAGTTTATTTTAAAGGAAAAAGAGCCTTCAGCATAGCGTTCATTAGTTTTTTGGGAATTGTTTCCTAATCGATGATAAATTAAATGAATCAAGCAATTTTTGAAGAAAAGAAATTGTCAATCTTTGAAATATCATTATTTTCAACAAAATAGAAATAGAATAGTCAATCAGAGCTCATTTTAAAGAGAAAGGAGCTTTCAATAATGTAACATTTGTCAGATTTTTGGGGGATACTTTTTCACATACTGACAAACCAAATGAATTGCATTATGAATTTTTGATAAAAAAATTGGCATATTTTGATTTATTATAACTTTGGATTGAAGTGTTCTTTTTGTTCTTATTTTAAAGAGAATGTATTCTATTTTTATTGAATTAGTATTAATGTCTGATATGATGTCAATAAACATTAACAGAAAAAATGATACAATTTAATTTTTGTCTTTTTAAAAATGGGATCTATTTTATTAGAACTTAATGAAACAAAATTAAATGTTAATGTTGCAATTATATGATTGTTTCTTATTAAACGTTAATAAACTATGAAAGTAATCTTCGACGACAATTAACTTCACTCATGCTTCATAAAATTGAGAAAAGAATGAGGAAAGGATAAGCAAAGATAATCTATGTCGAACCTTCTCGTCTAGGACGCAATAAGACAAATGGAAACAGCTGATAAATATTGACAAGCTGTCCAATAAGGGTGACAAATTAAATCTATTCGATGTAATCGAGATACGAGACGTTTATGAGATTACATCGTCTCGACTAGAATATCGTAGACAATCGTTGATAGTTGTCACTTTTATATTTTCCTTGTAAATTTGCGTTTCCATTACCATTCTTCCATTACTTTATTAGATTAGATTAGATTTCTTGATTTAGATTCGTTTTACAATCGGTAAAAATATAAGTACTGTAAATAAAATTTATATTGAGATAGAAATGTAATTATATCCAATTATTTTCATAATTGTTTTACAAAATATATAATTGTAATCTTAAATAATAACTATGTATATATTTATATAAGAAATATTTGAAGAGAAAAGAATCAAATTTTGTTTAACAGAACTTTTTGAAATTATTTAATTTTTAATTTCAATAATTTTTGGATAATAAAATCTCAAATTTGTAATTGAAAGAAATGTAACAAATAAAGATACAACTAGATTTGAAAATTTTGTAAAGAAAACAAGAACTTTGTATTAAGAAAACCTAGATGTTAACACGAGTTAACTTGACATACAAACGTGAATATATTAAATCTAGAATATTCTCAGTCTACATGGAAAAAAATGATTCGCGATAAAGCTATTCCTAACTTTTCAGATACATTTTCTTCTCTTTTTTCTCTTTTTCTTTAAATCTTCTGTTCTGTTTGATCTCGTTTAACTTTAATTTTAATACAGACAAATTCATCAGAATCAAAAGCTTTATAATGATGGCAACGAATATCAGTGTTACATGCGACAGATGGAAAGTAATTTTAATAACGTTCCCGAGAGAGTGAGAGAAATAACGCGGCTTTATTTGCGGATAAATTCAATGAATTAACGAGCAGAAAATCTCTAATTTATGAATACTTTATAATTATATATAAATTAGAAAATTTATAAGCTGATTTTTTATTAATGATAATATTAAAAAAAGAAAGTATTTTATCCAAAAATAAATTCAGCGAAATATTATTTCGTGTTTTTGTCGTGCAATCACAAAATTTGATTAATTATTAATATTTCGAAAATTGCTTTTTGATTAAACTAAAAGAAAGCATGTAATAAAATTATTGTTATATCGTGAATGTCAAACGTGAATTCGAGAAACATTTCCTATTCTGCTTTACATACATATATTTAACAGTTTCAAATTATATCATAATATATTTACATCAAGCCTTCGAAACTCATTGGAGGCATGATATCGATAATATAATTTATTCGCTCACGCAATAACCTTATTACTTAGTTCATAAATTAAATAATATTAATTAAATTAATTTAATTAATATACAATTATTTTAACTGTCCAAAATGTTGTCATTTTGTGGTTTATTTGTAATTACAAATTTTTAAAATATGAAAATTGTTCATTCTTTTTGTTCACCTGTCATTTATGATGGAAAACGATGACCAGTAATAAGACGAACACTCTACATTTTAATGAAGAAAGCAGTCTCTTCGCGCTAACTCGAGTTGCCCGTGCTGACAAATCCACTTCGAGCTAACGAATGCAAGTGGGCCACACTATTTCTGGTTTTATGCCAAGAATACGAAGCTTGCACCCTTTTTGAATCTAAATCACCGATATTTATATTGGAATATCGGCTTTAAAAGTCGAGAGATACTCGATTCATTGTTCCTGTGAGAAGCGGTGACGTTGACTGTTAATCGAATACCTGAAACTTATCGACCTACAACGTAATCGTAAATTAATATCGCCTACTTTAAATTAATTCCTCGAGTTTTCGAAATTCACATAATTTGCGTCTTAACGCCACTTACGTGAACTACTTCGCGTTAATAATATAAATTCCAAAGTAGAAAATTTCCTAGTATGTGAAACTCGATGCATACAAATAACTATATTATTTTGTTTAGAGATTAATTTATTAAAGAGAAATTTATTTTCTAGAATATTGTTTTATATTGTGAAATTAATAATTTGGAAAGTGTGTAGAAGAGAATTTTTTTATTATTTAAGAAACTGTATTTTTTTTTAGATTGTTCTATTTATCTAGTTACTTTTTTCTCAACTAATAAGATTCTCTCAAAGTTTATTAGTATAAACATATGAAAGTTAAGGCAGTTATATAATATAAATCGTGTATTACCACACTAATAGATTTCGTAAAAAAATATCATATACCATTTCTCATCTTTAATTTTTATTCTTAATTTTATTATAAATCGATCAAATTAAATAGATATATATCAACGAATCATACATTTAATTCTAATGTACAGTAAATTCCAATATCTAGTAAGTAATAATTACTAGCCTAGTGAATAAAAAAGTACTATATACTCTGTCCCTCATCATAATTTCATTCTTAACCTCTACGCTATTTGTATCATTTTCGCAAGCAAGATCAAAGACAATCTCTTTAACAGATATCTCAGACAGACATCTCTAAAAATTTCAAATTTCTATCGCGATCTTCATCTCAATCGCGTTCATCGACATCAAAAATCCTCGTCGCGTCGTCGTTGTGTTCCACGACGAGCATCTGCAACGTTCCAGATTTACGTTCCTCGAGCGGATTAAACTGCGGAGGAAAAGTTGAGTGGAGATCTTAAAGGCGAGAGTGGTGTTGGCAACATTTCCATCCATGGAAAACCCATAGTGCCAGACTACCGAGGAGCGTTTTCCTCGAGTAGAGGAAGGTAATTCGCGGAAAGGAAGGAACGGGCAATCCTTCTTCACCGGGTTAATCCTACATCCCATTACCCGTTGCATTCATCCTCTGTCTCCCTTCTGTTCGAGGGCGTGAACACGACAAATCGATTTCCACGCTCCACGAAACCAAGTCGGTCTGTACATAGACTGTTCCCGATCCCGCTTTAAATTCCACCTCTTACACTTGCCCTTCTCTCTATCCGATAACTGTACATAGGTGCGATCTCGTTAGTTACATCTATGAGTAATTGGACATTAAATTAAACGTAAGTTTATTAATCTATTTATTTTATGAATTTATGTAACTTATGTAACACTAAAACTTTTTGTAGTATCTAATTCAGTATCTATTTCACAAGTATAAATGATTGTAATTAAAGCGATGTCGTGAAAATAAGTCTCGATTGGAATATTATTAATTTTGTCAAAAACATTTTCACATTCTTAATAATCGTAAAACAAAAAATATGAAATCTGTTATTTTGGTGGGTTTGATTGTTCTAATGTTATTATTGTAGTTGTAAAATTTTAGAATAAGCCATATTAACCTATTCGTATGTATCTTTGAAAGGTCGATCCTACAGAGAAACGAACAAAAAAAATTGATGTGTCAATTTTGATTTATTTATTGAAGCTTACATAAGGTGAAACAGAATATAATAAAATGATTGCATGACAAAGATAGAGACAACGAAAACAAATTTATCTGTTTTTACTGACGATATAAGTAACCGATATCAAGTTGAAAGGTATATGTAATAAATGCCACTGCCTTTAGATCTTCTGATGAAAAAGACACTCTGTATATGACAAAACAAAGAGTGATAATTCGTGGCTTCGAGTTCAAACGTTTGAAAAATATACAGTCATTCTGTCGACAGAGTTTTTCACTAGCTCCAGTTTTACACACAGATGAAAAAGCTATTTGACGATACTGATCGATTGCGATGAACTTTGTTACTTGTTGCTATTGAGGATAACTTTGAATATCGATGTAGCCTCGAGAAATGAACTATAGTCAATGGAACTTAGAGTTCTTAATTCGTGTCGCGAATTAACAAAGTGCAAAAAGAAATCACGAAGTTATTCAAAGACTAAAGTCGTACATGGACAAATACAATGAGCATATGGAATTAACCAGAGTATTGTTGATTGACGCGTAGATATAGGATTCTGACATGAATAAGATATATAGTTATGCAGAGAAGTTACATTGCCGGAAGTAGAATTTCGAAAACAGAATATTTCCTTTCTTTGTTTGAATTTCGACGAAGATGTATTTAAAAGAGATTGTAAAAAAGATTTTGTAATTTATTTTCTTAAGAAGGAAGGTTATAAAGATAAAAAATTTTATATTTTTTCAATAGTATTTTAAAATTTTATTAAAATTATATCCAATTTTTAAATTATTGTAAATATATTATAACGAGATTTAATTTCTTTTATTTTGAAACATATCTTGGGATATGTAAATGAATTTTTCATTAGATTTGTTGAGAAGATATAAATTAATAAATTAATAGAGAATTGGCAAGATTTGTTTTTCAATTCAACTGATTTCATTCAATTTTCTAATCCTTTTTGCAAGAATAAGCTTCATCTTCTTCTATAAGAATTCACGAGCAAAGAAAATCTAGTTATAAAGCGTCGAGAGAGGTATAACAGAGATAATCAATTTGAATATAACGTTCTGTTTCGAATGATGCTTGTTCATTTAAAGTGATGAGACTCGAAAGAAATTGTGTTTGAAGAGATACATCGTTTACATTGATATCTCTCTGATTTCATGCTGTTGAATTTTGATTAAGGTTTAGTAGCTGAAAGGCTTTTCCATTTCAATCTTTCAAACTCAAACTCAAATTCTTTCAATATTATATAGACTTTCAAAATTATGAGAAAAAATCAATAATCTATTTTGTCCATTCAAATTTTTTAAAAATTCTAGATTTTTAAAAATTCCGTATTCAATAATAAACATTTCTAAATATTTTATTTTCTCAATAATATTCGAAATCACTATTAAAAAAATATTCAAGAAAAAAGTTTCAATAAAAATAGATAACTAAAAATATCAATTACAATTAATGGCTATTAACTCTTAATACTTAATATTTAATTACATTATAATAATATCTATTATTATTATGTAATTATTTATTACTTTTAGTTTTCCATTTTTCAAATATTTCACTTATTATATAATTAATTATCATTTATTAATTATCGCGATAAGAATTGTACTTAAAATTGTTACCAATTATCTCAATATTAAGAGCAATTTTGAACAATTGCTCTAATTATCGAGTGGAAAGTGGATGAAATGAAGAATATTTTGTTACTTTATTATTCAATAATATATCGTTTAACCTTTTATTTCAGAGAATATCAACGATCAATCTGTTCCACGTTTAAAACTTATCGATTCTTCGGCTGAAGTGCAATGTCTTCAACGTGCCATTTAACCTTCTTCTTCAATCTGGAAGAGCCGATATGGCAAAGATTTTTTCTGCACTTTAAGGAAGGATACAAAGTGATCTTATGAAAAATTTCGTCTCCATCGAAGACGGTGGAGACGATAAATCTGGAGGACAAGACTTGCATGGTAAAGAGGATACAGATCTTTCGAAACTTCTTTTCATTACAGTTTTAAAAAGTTTCGATGCCAGTGTACTCCGCTCGAAAGTAATTAAAGAACCATCGATTTCGAAAGTTTTATAGTATTTTGTGGAAATATCGCGTATAAGAATATATTTTTTTTATTTTTTTTTTTTTTTTACGCGTATACAACAATTTATTGGAAAATTTTGTTGCAAATATCGACTAAAATGGTGGTTCTTAAAATGCATATATTACATA
The DNA here is from genome assembly GCF_000469605.1 of Apis dorsata. Classification (NCBI taxonomy): domain Eukaryota; kingdom Metazoa; phylum Arthropoda; class Insecta; order Hymenoptera; family Apidae; genus Apis; species Apis dorsata. Next base: position 686,576 of record NW_006263446.1, read on the forward strand.
TAAATCTGAAAGTTAATAATCATAAAATTAAAAATATATCATAAGAAATATATAAAAATAATTATATAATTTCGAATTATTTTTTACTCGCACATACATGTATGAAATTATTTTCTTACTTAATCTTATTTATTATTAATTATTATTATTATTAATCTTATTTATTCTTCAGATAAATTGGATTAGAATATTTACAATTGCTGTTAACTCTACTAAAAGCAGGTTATATTTTTCTGATTCGTCTCAGAGAAGGTACAATTTAGATTTTTCTTAATTTAATATATACAGTCATATATTTATCAAATAAAAAAATTCAAATTCTTTTATTTAATTTGACATGAATTCCGCAAGAGGGACTAATAGGTTTCGAGACACGTTTCTTTAAACTTCGTGACACGTGACAATACAAGTATTTCATATTCATACGTTGGATATCGATCGTATATACAAATCAATTCAAAAATTTTTAAATAGTGGTCATCTGACAATTCTATTAAGTTTAATATAAACGTAATAATATTTGTATATGTCGAAAAGATCTGCCATATCGATGAATCCTTTGAATAATATACCCACAAAGTTAAATATTTTGAATCTTTCAACATGTTTCTTTTATACGTAGAATTGTTTGAAATTAAACAATGGCTTTACGAAGGATATAATTGCTCAGTAAGTAAGAATACGAAATAAAAATTCTCTTAAAATCTTCAGTAGTCGATAAATAGCTTAATAGATTAGATAGATTAGATTAGGTTAAGTCTTCAAGAACGTAGTCTTCAATAGAAAAAGATATGTCAATAGATAGGTTAGAATCTTCTTATCCTCGGTAAGAACTTTTCTCTATTATAACTCTGATTAGTATTTCTTATAAATATTAGATTACAATCTGAATACAATATTAGATTACAATCTTTATTGTCTCTATTATTAGATCAATTTGTTTGCATCTTCATACGATAAAATCAAAAGTGTCGTCATTTGAGGTATGTACAAAAAAACATATTTCGAATGTGAAAGGAATACGAACAAAAGTTGGAGAGCAAAATAGACGAAAAAGCGATCCTTCTCTCACGATTAATTCCAGATTCCATTATTCTCCGTCTTGCTACGACTATGGGCCACTGACACGGCAACAATCGATTTCTGCCAGCCATGAACGTTGTTGCACACCTCCTGGCAAACCGGCCGTTTACATTTGCGTTTAAATTGTAACCCTGGCAAACCCCAACCCCGTGTCGGTTCTGTTTTAACTGCACGGCCGAAAGCATCGATCCATGTGTGCATTCTCGTCCTGGAAGGGAATCTCGTTCTTCCATTTCCACACTTTGAAATCGTTGCAAACGATTCGTTCTCTGCACTTTACCGAAATATTTATTCGAATATTTTCACTTTTTTTGCCCCTTTGAACCGAAAATGTATCAAAAATCATTGAATTCATATCGCAATATAGATATTTGATAATAATATAATAATTTAACAATATTGATTGAATTGATGACAAATTGGAGGTTAGGTTAGATATGTATTTAAATAAAATAATTCATCAATTATTAATATTAGTTAAAAAAATGTTACAAGTAAGTTAATTGAATTATAAATTGTAATTTTCTTGTATACATTAGAATCCTCTTGCAATCATATTATGATTTATCAATTAATAATATTAGTTGATGAGTTACAAATTACTTAAGTTTGATCAAGTTGGTTAAGTTACAAATTATAGATTGTGTTTCTTTTATCGTATATCGGAAATGCATTGAGAATTGTTAAATTTTTACGTAACATATGGATATATATGTGCGTATACGTCAAAGTACGGTTGTCTTTAGCTTAAATATTCTTGTCACGTTGTTTTTATCCAAACATCGATCGCATGTGCTCCATATGTGTCATAAAAATGTGATTGAGGTATCGTCGATTTGTGATTTATGTCCATTTTTATCGCGATCAAATTTTTTCCAATTCGATCTTTGAGATTAGAATTTTTTTCGATCCTATCTCTTTTTATTATTGAAATTCTGTTTTCCTGAAATTAATCTTACCTTATTATATTACTGTATAATTCATTTGATAGAATTTTTTTTAATTATTTCATAATTCCATTGAATTGTTTTTTGCAAGTTCAATTCAAGAATCAAGGAAAATAAAAACAATATTTTTTCATCTATATTTTTTTGCTACAATTATTAGTTTGTCAGGTGTTTCAAACAGGTGTAAATACAATTCATTTTTTTTTTCTTTGGTTATTCACAAGAAAATCGGTAAAATGAAACATTCGATCAATAAAAATTTGTATAAACATTTACATAATATACACTTGAATTAATAAAATCAAATTATTAATTTCATAATAATTCTTGTTTCATTTACTGAGAGATAATTGTAATTACGATTGCGTTTTAATCAACAAGGTGATATGAATAAAAATATGAATAAAAAGAAATTGATGTAAAATTATGTAAATAATTAATTTTCGCGTGGTTTATCTTCAATTTATCTTTTAATCTCTCGCTATTAAAATCAAAACTCCTCCAGGTTCGTTGTAATAACGCCATTTAGCTAGAACTAAGTATGTTTTCAAAACATACTCGACTCGTGCAGAAAGCTTAATGCATAAGTGCAATTAGAAGAAAGCTTACTAAACGGAAGTTTATCCAAGACACGGCAAATTTCAGATTATTAGATAAAAAAGAAGAGAGGAATACTCGTAACAATGCAAAATGAATTCTATCAAATTTTTTAATAAAAAATATTCCAATAATATTAAAAACAATATTTTAAATCTATTAACAAATATATTTCTTCAATCGTATCGAATAATTGTATCTAATTGATCTATAAAAAAGTAAGTAGAAATAGAATTCAACTCTTAATATTCCAACTCTCAAACCTAATTCTCAAATATATCAAGTCAAACCAATATGTATGAATGCAAACCAATATTCTAGATTATTCCCTCTTCTTCTTCAATTTATCAAGAAGAATTCGAAATCACATGTAACAAACAGAAAATAGAATTACATTAGATCAGATAAAGGATATTTTGAAATCCAGTTAGCCAGAGATGAAGGAGGAAGCCCTCCTGCTCCCAGCTATAGCTAGATAGGAAATATATCCCCGGCACAATTTTTCCCCTCGAATGCTTCCACTCGGCTCGGCACTGTTGCTCTTTTCTTTCTTTTTTTTTTCGCTGCCTCTTGGCCCCTTTTCAACGAGCGATAAAAGACTGGCGGATGGAGGAACGACAAGGGAAAACGATGCGACCTACCCGCACGCCATTTACCAACCACCCCCGCACAAAGGAACACCAGAACCGGGAGCATTATTTGGCATAACAATGCTGATTGTCCGAAGTATGCCGTGCAAAATGCCGGCCAAGTGAAAAAAACATCGGGAATGGGTTAACCGTTGGGTAAGCGAAACTGTGTTGCTTCGTTTCAAACATTTTTTTTCCTTTTCTCGAGAAATGGATTTTTCAGAGAAATTTAATAAAAATTTCGAACGATTATCGTTTGATTGTCGTTTGAAATATTTTACAATCTTTTTATATTTTTATCTCGTACGTCATGTTTAAAGAAAATTTTCGTTATTAACGAATATACAAAACACGTAGACTCTTCGACGATAGTGTTGGGTATGTGCCTCTAACGAACAACTAATTAGTTCATTTGATCAAATGATCATTCCAATAATGGTTCACCTCACTTACATCGTTCAAATTATTTAGATTATTCATTGTTTATGTACAACTAGATTCTCAATAATTATTCAATACGCTTGTCTCAATTATTTGTTCAAGCTCAGCGGATGGTGCATACCCAACACTATCGTGGCAAGTCTACAGTCACTCATCTTTTTTTCGTCAAGCTAGAAAAATTTATTCGTAAAGGAAAAAATTATCTGTACAACAACAAATTCTCGAATATTATTATTTTTAAGATTTTTAGGACGTCCCTGTAGAAGCTTGCGTTAAAACTAGGGTAGAGGAAGGAGGAGGGGCGAAATATTTTCAAAGTATCCTTAAATCACGAACTTTCCCCAGTTTTCTCGGGCAACGAATGGCCTCTCTTTTTTTCGCCTCGATGCGGAAACATAGTAGCGGATGTTCTCGATCTCCCCGTCTCCGGAAAACACTTAACCTTCCCCCTTCCCTTCCCTGCAAATCTTTCTCGCTTCTGTACATCGAAGAGAAGTTCGAAATACGTGTAAACCGTGTGCAAGGAACGCGTTGAAAGATATTTGAAATTAGGTTACGAGATTTTTATCGAAGGAATGTTTTCTTCTTTTTTTTTTTTTTTTTTTTTT
>NW_006263446.1:691084-702245 GCF_000469605.1 Apis dorsata
AAAGATTCAAAGTTTTTTTCATAAATTTAAACGAGCAAATAAAGAAACGCCCGTAGTAAGAAGTTAAAAATTTATATGGAAATTTATATGGATATATTTGGAAACGATTCTATTTTTACCAGTAATTTAAATTATAAATATTAGTCGATGAAAAAACATTGGAAAAAGTTTTATACGACTCGTTAATATTTATTTTGCTTCGTATTACATAGGCCAGTGTTCCTCGAACGATGCAAATGTGGTGGGACGGACGGATATTTAAACGCGGTCGAGTGTCCCGGTTAACCATCGCCATTTTTGTGCATAAAAACGGTGACACGAACCGTCTTATTTTTCTCTCCGTTCAATGCCTCTCCTTCTCGCCTGTGACTCGCGTCACTTCGAGTTTATGAAATTGTGCACCGCGTGTAAAATTACTGTGTACATTCGCGCGGTATGCACGCGACAAATAAGTTTTAAGACTTAATTTCATTTTTATCGTAAATTTAATTTATGTTTGTTATTGTTGTAGATTAAAGAAAAAGTATTCGTTCTTCGTGATATCCTTTTTTATACGGATAAACTATTTATGGAAATGATGTAATTGAAATGAAATTGATTGGAAGAAATATTTTCTCATTTTTAAATATATAAATTTTCATTGTAATATGAATTTTGATTACTTTGAGTAATGAATGAGTTGATGAATAATGTTCATTATGATGAATTAAAAATTAAGATTTTTTTCGTCGTTGTATTTGCTTCGATTCGCAACTTTCCACTTTTCAATGCGACTCTCCATTAATTTATTCCTTCAAAAATTTTATCATATATTCTCCATCCAAATTTATAACTAATAATTGTTTTCCACGTAATTCAATTCCATTCATCTTAACTACTCCACTAGATAATTCAATCTATCCATCATCCTCATCTCACCATTCACCAGATGAGAAATCTCCCCAAAAGAAAGCTTTTTTTCCCTTTCTGGAACACAAAACAGAAGAAAGGAAAAAGAAAAAAAAGATTTTCAATTTCACATTTTGCAGAGAGAGAAAGATATATAGACAGATGAGATAGATAGATAGATAAGATAAATAGATAAGAAAGATAAACAGATAAATAGATAAACTGATAGATAAACTGATAGATAAATAGATAACCAGATAAATAAACAGATAAATAGATATACAGATAAACATATAAATAGATAAATAGATAGATAAATAGATAAACAGATAGATAAATAAATAGATAACCAGATAGATGAGAGGGGGAGAGAGAGAGAGACAAACCCGGATTTCTATTTCTATTTCGTAGACAAACACGTGGACGCGCGAAAGTAAACTCGAGCGCGGCAATGTACACAGCGAATTATCGCGGATTCGATCCCAGAATTTCGAATCATGGCCGATCGTGGCTCAATTGGAAAGATTAATTTCGCCCCTCGCCGTATAAACATAACAAATGGCCGACCGTTGATAAATTCGCGGCGATAGCACGCGTTCCATATGGCTTGCCGCCATCCTTTCCGTCCGACCAATTGCCGGTATCGATCACTGCACGTGGGAGAGGCCGCGTCTGCCCGACCAGAAACGCTCGTTATTACTGTTTATCGAGCGGCTAATCACTCGTCTCTTACCAAGCGTGTACCAGAATGCCCGTTGTAAAAAAGTAACTAGAACTAGTAAGTAACTAGTTAAAAATCTCGAATAAAGTTATCCAATATTTTATTTATTGACATTTATTACGATTGATCCAATCTTCGAATAACTGAGACATTATTTATTTGCGATTATTCGATGCTTCGAATGACAATAAATTATCGAAGTTATTCTTAACCTCAATTATTAAAATTTTGCTTATCTCTCTTTGTTTTTATAAAATTTTATTTTTATTATAAATAGTATTAAGAATTTTAAAAGTATTATTTTCTAACAGTGAAAAAAAATTGGTTTCTCGATAATTGTTAATCAATACACAAATTTTGAATATTTTCATCCATAGAATTCGCATCGTCCAGCATGATCGACGATTCTTCGGGTGAAATTCTATTCACGTGCCGTCCCTTTTATCTGAATTTCCTGACTTAGATTTGCATCTCGTATCGAATATATGGCAACCGTATGATAAAATTCTCCCCGGCTCAAGATACGACACGTGTCCAGCTCTTAGGCCCGTGAACGACGTGATTCACGATCCTCCTCCATTTTTCAAGCAGACATCCCTTGGACGAGACGTTGTTTCTTCTTAAGTGAAATTTGCATCTTTTAATACGCGACGTTCAATTAATCGTTTCGATTAAGCGATTTTAGTTTGTTTATAATATTGGATTATATTGAATTAGAATATTTTCGAATCGAGAGTATAAATAAAAAATAATTTATTTCTCGAAGTAAATTGAATTCAAAGAAATGAAAAATTTTCGTCCAATATTGCGTTTAAGAATCTATACTTGGATCCATCGATCCTATTAATCATATACGTCGGAAGATCTGTTGCGATTGCATGTTAAAAATTAATTCATCGATTATATTTTCCAGGGAGGAGGACGCGAGCTATTGATACTGAAACGCGTCTTCGACACGGCATTATTAAACGGCGACCTGTTTCACAATGGGATTCGTAATGGGTGTATTATTCATCGGGACAACGATCGAGCTTCCTTTTCATTCGAACAAAGAACGTTGAATTAAAAGTAGCGCTCGTTATCGTTCGAGATTAATTAAACGCTTGTTATTCGCCGTGCGATGTACATGTGTGCCATGTACATTGTGCATGAACGAGCGATTAGACACTGTACGAAAGGTAGGAAAATTTTTTGAAGGAAGTTAATTGCTGACAAAGGACGTTGAGTTGAAAATAGCAGTCGTTTTTGTAGAAACGAGATTAATTAGACGCTTGTTTCATGCCGTGAATATTTCGTAATTCGTGAACGAGATACTGTGAAATATTCTTTTAGAAATGAACGTGTTCGTCGTAAAAGTAAAATTTACCTTGAAACTCGATTAAATTCGATTAAAATTAGAAAAAATTTCAACCGTTGTAACTTCGAAGATAGCGACTTCCGGTTGATAAATGATAAAGGCCATTAGAAGCGCGAAATCTTCCCCTTTAAAATGCTTTTTTATTTGTCTCGCTACGACTTCCGGTTCCGGAGATATCATCGTGTAAAGAGAAAGTAATTTTTAATCGTTTACCTTAAATTTGATTAAATCCTATCGAAATTAGGAAAAATTTGAATCGCTATAATTCCGGAGAAAATAACTTCCGGTTGATAAATGAAAGATCATTAGAAGCGCTAAACCTTCCTCTTTATAATACTTTTTCATTCGTTATGCTACAACTTCCGGTTCCCGAGATATCATCGTGTAAAGAAAAGGTAATTTTTAATCGTTTATTATCTTACGCCTTACTCGCTTACTCACATTTATCTCAAATTCCAGGTAAATGCAGCAGATACGATTGCAGGAAAAACGTATACAATTCCAAAAAGAAATATCGATCACTGGACTCGTGCATAATTCCTACTACAATTTTAAACGCTATGGACACTTTGAGCGCTCATATCTCGGCAACCGATTGAGATATCGAAATGAATCAAAAAGTAAATTCAATGGCGTGGTTTCCTCTAAATTCTCGAGTAAGTTGATTAAAATTTGACAAAATTGTTTCAGCCTCGAATAGTCAAGTTCTTAAATTTTTGAACACTTTTTATATCTAGAATAGAAATATTTTCCATCATGTTCAAGGGATTCTCTCGTTTGTGAATTTCGCCCCATTAACGATGCCACTTTCACCGTTTCGGGTTTCGCGGCCCCATAACAATTTCATTTCCGCAAATGCAAATCGTTCAATGTTCCCACCGGGGACGTGTTTGTCACCGCGTTAACGCGTTGCTTTAATGGCGCAAAATTAGATATTTAAATTTTCATCGCGCACAATATGTTCCGATTCGTAATAATTAAAATTGATTTAATACACGCGGTTGTATAATTTTTTTGTTTTATAACGATGCTCGTGATCGAGGTGTAATTTAACTCGCATCGTAACTCGTCTCAACGTTCGTTCAACGTTCATTAATTAAACAAACTCGTTGTTCCCCGTTCTTCTCAAAGAGTTTGGCGGAATCATAATTACGAATAACGAGTGACAAACACAACTCGAGAAAAATAACACGAGTCCAGTTTTTCGTTCATCTATCGATCGACAAGAAAATCCAAAATTCTCACGCAAAACCTATTCGAAATTTATCGTTGATATTATCGTTGTCGATTACGCCATCTAGATGGCCTAACCATCGCAAATTGGATAACGATAGATTCCATCCTCATTAACGGAACCCTTAATTCGATAAGGTCTCGAGGATTTCGAGGATCATAGAGCGTTCGATATCTCGATTCGATCTATTCTATCGTTTCAAAACTGTTATCGTGCCCGAGATCGAACGTTATCTTCGTTATCCCACGGCTTAATTCACAAATCGGCCAATTAACGGCGAATCAAATCGACCAATTGATACGTGACCAATTTTTTTTTTTTTCACCAGATTTTGCGAATTTTCGGTGTTGATGACCGTTTAATTGAAACGTGCGGAAGCGGCGTTTACCCGTCGCTGCTCGAGCATCGACTGATTCAAGTTTTTTTTTTTTTTTTTCATTTTTATCGCGCGCTCCTGACACTTTCCAGTTTTTCAAGTTTTATCGGATGTTGACCGGATTAAATTCATAAATGGCTCGAACTGGAGTCGGAATCGTCGAGGGCGTGAATTTTTCGCGCGGGCCAACTTATGAATTTAAAATGGGATGAATACGTGAGAATTAAATTGTGTTCCTAACCTCTTCGAAAAAAATACGCACAAGGTTTAATATCCAATCAAATGTGTGCAAGAGTTGAAGGTAAGTTACGAACGTAGTTTTTACATTTATTAAATTATTTGAATTATTTTCTGCAAAAATTTTTTACAGAAATGAGCGAGGATGGATACACGTTTACACGAGGATAATTATAAGGCTGGAAAATTGAGAAAATAGGAAGAGTGTATTGAGATAATAAATCTATCCTCTTGCCTTAACTTGATATAATTAATCTTGGCTACGCTGCACTTGGAATACAGTTTCTGGTAGAAATTTTTTAATTGAAACTAACTAAGTATTATCACGAGGAAAGTTGGAAATATACAATTTTGTTGGAATAACAATTAAATAACGAGGAATAGCCGAATTCATTCGAAGAATGAAACAGGGAGAAACTCCATTCCAGTGATGTTGCGGCAAACAAATCCTTCGGATATTCAGGCATATTTGAAATTATTTAGGTTAGTAGGTAAATCCGTGCGGGGTCGATATTGTGTCAGTTTCTCTCTGAGAGTGCGACGAAGATGGCATCCAGTGATTAGAAATGACTTTGACGCGGACAGTGATTAATCGGCTCGTCGACGAATCTGTGTAATGGAGACAGTTTATATATGGATCATAGGATCATAGTGATATACGCATAAATAGCAATAATTTTTTCTTTAATTTCATTTTAATAATTGATACATTGTTTGTACGATAGAGAGTTAAAAAATATAAAAATTCTTGCTATTTTTTTTATATAAGTTAATTAATAATCTGTTTATATTTTCATCATTTGTGTCAATTAGATGGGAAATGGAACAAGGCGTATATTTGAATATTTAGCGTAGAGAATTTTAATGAATGTAATGTATAGGATGTCAGATGGATAAAGTAAAATGATGAAGTAAAAAAAAGATAATAATTGTTCTATACATGGTTTGTCAGATAAATTATATAATATATTTCAAAATTATGATTATTAAATTCAGAATTATTAAATTAAAATTAAATTACGTGCATTATATTAAATTTATTATAGATATCAAATATATTTCAAAATTATTATGCAATTAAATTATTATAAAAGTATATATTATTTTATATTAAATTTTATGTAGTTTTAATGAAACAGGATATTTTAATTAGACAAAATTATTTATGTATATATTTAGGATTTTAAACTTTGTTCCAATTGTTAAAAATTATGATAAAAATGGAAGAACATTTGACAGGATAAGCGTCTGTTGAATATTAAAGCGCGTTTATGAATATTAAATAACATTATTAAAAAAGTAGTATCTAAAACTATTAAAACTTCATTATTCCATATCGTATATCATCCAGTAATTTTTTTATGAGTTTCAACTTGGGGAATGCATTCTAAACATTCGTGAAAGTCTTAATTTAAAGAGGCTTATGCAGGGCATAACGAACCGCTGATTTGAATATACCACAACGCTTTGGAACCATATACTTTTGTAATTTATTTAAAGTTATTTAAAATACGATCGATTAATTCTAATTCTATTTCCTGAAAAATTAATCAACGCGTATTTTTCTTTTATTTTCTTAGTAATCTAATAATCAATTAATTACTTAATAATATTCAATAATATATATTCAAAATAAACTATTCCTATATTCAATTTTAATTTATTATCAATTTTTCAAATTATAATTTATCATCAATCTCCAAAATCAAGCCAGAAACATAATTAATCTCTGTCTCAAAGCACAAATTACTTAAAAAATTGTTATTCGATAATTTAACAATTAACTGGTTCTCTAATATCTATATAACCTATACAGATATTTTCAAATATTAAAAATGAATTAATTTATCAAAAAAGTAATTAATGTCTTGAACAAAACGCATCAAAATACAAAATACATACATTTTTTTCTCAATTCGAAAGACGAAAAACGAAAAAAAAAAAATCTAATTTCCATCGAACCAAATTCTCGTTTGCTCGTTCGTGACAACGTAACCATTCAAAACCAAAGCTACAAAGTTTCTTTTCTCCCTTTTCTTTCTCCACCTCACCTCTCGTGGCCTTTTTTATTCCATGGTCGAGAAATGAACGGCCGCTGAAGAATTCTTCGCGTAATTCATAAGTTCCTTTTGTCTCGGGCTGCTTCGTGACGGAAACATTTTTAATTAGGCTCCTGGTTGCCGGCTTCTTCGACCGAGAACACTTACACGATATTTCGATTTACCGACGAAATCCAACTCTTATCGCGCCTCTTCTTTTCTTTTTATCGTTTCACTGTTTCTATCGTTGCCCATTTCCACTTGGAAAAAATTATTACGAGTAACGGAGATGCTATCGAGATGCCATCCAAGGGGAGAAGATGGCGATTCCAGATAGTGAGGTTAGGTTTTAGATAGGCCGAAATGTGCTGGAATAGTCCCAATAATTCTGATCTGATATTTTTAAGAATGTAAGAATTTATTTGTTTCAGATAAGTTGTAGATTATAGGATATGTTATGTAATAATATCTATTTGGTAAGATTTAATAATTGGTAAAGAATGTTTATCGAATAAAATAATTTTTTTTATTATCAGCGATTCTTCTTCATTTTTCACATACAAGTTGAATTTTAAAACGATAAAACGATTCTTCTTTCGATTTTAATATTGAAGACGACAAAGTCGTCCCTCTCTCGAAGCTTTTCTTATATAATCTCTATTTATATAAGAAAACTGTATTTCATCAATCGAAATAACGTATAAATGACCAATTTGTTTGTATATTGAATTCTCTAATCGATAAAATAGATATTTAGAATTAATCAAAAGAAAAAATTATATTTAACTACATATTAAATTTAAAATATTATAGTCTATTTTCAAGTTTTCTTTAGATTTTGGAAATTTAAAATAGGCTAAGGATGTTGTGCTTAGACATAGATTAAGATAGATTAAATTCGTTAGTCGTGAAAGGAGATAGATTAAGATAGATTAAGTTTATCTTTCGTTTTCGCATTTCGTGGGATATAGTTGTCAACGTGATGTACAAGCTTGACTTTAATTTAAGTAAATTAGTAAATTAGATTTGTGTTCTATAATTACTTTATATTATAGTTATTCACATTAGCATTTTAATATTACACCATCTTTCAATTTGTTAAATAATATACAAAAGTATTATTTAAATATTATAAATATTTATAAATATATTATAAATATTACTATAAATATTTATTATTAAATTTTCTTAAAATGTTTATATATAATTTATATAATTATAATAATTTTTAATAATTTGTTTTTATTATACTCTTATTATATTTTTAATTAGATCTTTGTATTTTGATGTATAGAAATTTACAATTAAAAATGCGATATACAATCCTTTAATTTTCGCGTGGTTAAATAAATAAGGAACTAGTTGCTCTGACCAATTAGAAAGCTTCTAGATGATCGTATGATGTATGGCGTCATTTTTCGGTTGGAAATCAGCACGAAGGAACATATCGCCGGTTCGTGATTCCTACTACGCAGTGAGTAATTCTGTTTGTATTTTGTTAATAAATATATAGTTTACTGTTTATTTAATAATCCATTGAATATTGTAATAATATAATAAAAAATTATATAATTATTATTTTTCGAATTTCTTTACGATCTTTTCTTCGAACATCATATAACAGTTGAGGTTACCGGTAGATCGTATTATATTATAACCTTTTTAATCATGATTTCAGTTTAATTACTGCTTTATTTATTTATAATTTTTTATTTTATATATTTATTTTTATAATTTTACTTTTTATTTGTTCAGATTAACATTTAATTGCGTCGATATCTCGAAGTTATGATTTATTGCATATACACGCCATGATAATTTATTGCCAACAATTTTCTTTTAATATCAGGTAACACATTATTTCTTTTCATAAAAATAGTTATATTTAGAATAGATTTTTATTGTTTTTTTATTCGTACTGAAACAAATATTTAACAATTCGTCGTAATAAATTTTATTTCATCAAGTTATTTTAATAACGCATGCATATTTTGTTTAACTATATTGTTTATATATCTTTATTTTTCAAAGAAATTTCATAATATAGACGAAAATTTTGTTTTCGTTCGCGTTCGTGCCACGTTCGTTTGTGGAACAATCGACCGTATCCTGTTTATAATTTCGATAATCGAAATCGCGTGCGACGCGTCATTGTAGTGTCGATTATTGTATCGTCGAGACGTGTCTCTTCCTTGAGGTATGTGATTTATCTTTTACATAAAAATTTAATTTCATAATCATTCTTTATTATTAATACAATAAATAAATATGTTTATTGATAATTATTTATAATTGAAAATTCTTTGAGAGCTAAAGTATTGTTTTTTTTATTCTATTTAGAGAGAGTTAGGGATAATGATGTATGATTTTTTAAAAAAATTTGATATTATTTAAACTTTTCTAAAATTTATATTTAAAATTCAAATAATTTTTTAAAATGATTTTAGTTTAATTGTTGTTTAATTTTAATATAATTGATTAATATATATTTGATTAATATATTATGTTATATAATCGATTTATCGATTTATCGACTCTAAGTTTCTATTTCGATAATCGAAATTGCGACGTTGGGCGCCATTGTAGTGTCAGTAATTGTGGTGTTAAGACGTGTCATTTTTCTTCGAAGTATGTGATCTTTTTTTACATAAAATTTACTTCCATAGTTGTTCTTTATTATTTGTACATCAATATAGTTGTTTATACGTGTTTATTTGTATTTATTGAAAATTATTTGACAGGTAAATTATTCTTTTTTTTTTATTCATTTATTTGAAGGTTAGAGATACGAATAATTCATATTGTGATTTTATAAAGTGGAATTTCAATTTGATTATTGTTTTATTTTATATAATTGATTAAATTTATACATTTTTTAATTATTTTTTTTAAATTTTGATATTTTGTACAGATTATTAGCCGATTGTTAAATTGCTGAATTCCGAAGGCGGGAAAAATTCCAATATGGACGCCAATATTGCTTTTTCATGAAGATACGGTAAAGTTTGATATTTTATATATATATATTTGTTCTATTTTCATTATTAGCGATTGTTGTTAAGTAATTCATACTTTTTCTTTATTCCTGAAAAATTAATAATCAATTCGAAACATTTTTGGAAAAAAATGCTCGATAGAACAAAATAAAATATCGAAATGATATTTCTTTTTTTTTTTATCATATCTCTTTCCTACTAATACAATTTTATTTTCAAAGAATTTTTATGACTGCGTGCAATGCAGTTAGTAGAGTCAGTGTTTGTTTCGTAATATTTTTCATATTCTTTAGAGTATAAATGCTCTCTTTATTATATTTATTATAATTTAATTATAATTATACGCGAAATTAAATTCAGTGTTTGTTCAGTGATTATAATTTAAACGGATGTGTTAATAGTCTTTTATTTATTTATTTTTTTCCTTCTTTCGTTCTCGATACAGAATAGAGTCAGTGCTTCTCTCAAGAACATACGATAATCATCCATCACGCGAAGAGGTAAATATCTTTATATATTTTCCATTATTTTTTCTTTTTTTTTATTTGAATTTTTTTAAATAATCAATATATGTATTGAATTTTAAATTATTGTATGTTTTATATGTTCTCATATAGATCTTGCTATCGGATGACTTCTCTGTGAATTTTTATGGATCACGGCAATATCGATGACAATGCAGATTCTTCGCATCTAATGGTGAGTCGCATGCATTTGGTTCCTCCAATCACTCAATCATGTCGTAGGATGAAAGGTCCGAATCGACACGGGTGACTGGTTGTATACATAGAATTTTGCACGAGCACAGTGACCATGAGTATTTATATTCATGAATAGTAACATATTCTGTATTTTATTTATTAGATCAGGCTAGATCTTCTTGCATATCGCGTTTTTAATATTAATTTATTCTAATAATAATACATTGATACGAATATTAAAAAAAAATAACAAATAATAAATAATATGATAAATAATTTTTCACTATAATGATTTAGTTACTTCATTTTTAAGATAATAAAAATGTAATAAATTTTAATGCAAGAAGATACTTCGCGACAGGTAGATTTTGATATCAAAGCTACAAGTTTTTGAATACTTTTGTTGTGTTTTTGAAAATATGCTTTGATGGAAGAATCACCTGAGGGTATTTTCATTAATATTTAAATTTGAATCAATTACTTCATTGCGTTGTAACTTAATCTCTTTTTCAATAGATGCATTTTCTTTTGATTAGTAATTCTTTGTGTAGAATATTAGAATTCAATATTTTATTACATTGGAAATAAAATAGAGTCATAGTTAAAATTTCA
>NW_006263446.1:703242-705635 GCF_000469605.1 Apis dorsata
TAGAACAGGTAGCATACTTTCTGGTGCGAATGTTAGTGGATAAGTAGGTAGGGCCGGGCAGGTTGTCACAGTCTCCGCTCGGGTAGGCGCGTTTTCGCGTGGCAATCTGTTTCAGGGAATAAAATTTGAAGAATCGCGGGCAAAGCTGGAACGAGCGAAGCGCGTCATTCCTTTCTGGCTTTGCTCATCGATTTTTCGAATTTCGCGGTCGCGGTCGCGATTCGGTCTCGAAACGAACGTTGCGCTCGAGATTCCATACTTAGCTTCCGTGATTTTTTTCTTTTTTTTTTTTATTTTTTTTTTCGCGAATAGGGAATCTCGAGCCTAGATTTAAGTTTCAGCGGGCATCGCGCC
Source organism: Apis dorsata (assembly GCF_000469605.1). Classification (NCBI taxonomy): domain Eukaryota; kingdom Metazoa; phylum Arthropoda; class Insecta; order Hymenoptera; family Apidae; genus Apis; species Apis dorsata. The sequence goes on from NW_006263446.1 coordinate 703,597, forward strand.
CGAAGGAGGAAGACCGAAGAGGCCCGACAAACTGTCACGAAGAGGGCTGCATCGAATGGCTTCTCATTTTTTGGATCTTGTTTCGGGTCCAAAGAATGGGAAGTCATTGTTACTATCTCGTCACTGTGCTCGTTTTAGTAATACGTAGTGTGTGTTTTTGTATCTGGCCGATGCATGCGGGCCCATCACCCATCCAATTTTAATGGGCAAATCGCGATTTTTGAATTAGCTTTGCGATAAATAAATTTCGAATTAGAGTTGCGAAGAAATATCGATCGCGGTTTTTTTTTAACGATTTGATATTGCGATTGCTTTCAATTTTTTCTTTAAGAATTAATATAATTTTTTTCACAATGACGTAATTAATATCGTTTCGAATAATAATGTTGCGCAAATAAACGATCGCGTTTTTCGAAATAACGTTGCATAAATAATTGCCCAATATTTCTCCACGATGAATGTGGAAAATGTTCCTGGATCACGTAATGCAGTTGCAAGAGCTGCATAAAGGTGGTTGTACAACGGCGCAGTCTGATATGGCTGCAGTTGGCAAATACAGTTTTTCGCTATTAGAATTGCGTATATTAAAATACGAGTGCATGAATTAAAATATTGATTAATGTTACGTAAATTCGGAAATTTTTCATTCTATTTTTTTTTAATTATTATTTTTTGATTAATAATTCTATCGCAAATAAATTGAAGCACTTCTCGCGATTTCTTTTGTAAATTTAATATATTAATGTTGCTAAAAAGAAAAGAACCACTCACATTGGTTTTATATTGAGTGGACATCATTTTGGTAACAAAATGGCTATCATTTCTTTATTTTTTCAGCTTCTTGTAAACAGAGCATTTATTACAATAAAAATATATATTCGTGAATAAACTTTCGTTTATTAAAATTGCTTAAATTTATATTATAATTCGAGTACAATTATGAAATTTTTAATTTTCAAAATTGTGAAAGATTATGACTCATTTAACAACATTTTTGTTTAGATATAAATTATTAATCCTGTTATCGAGTTTGTTACAGATATGAATCGAAGAAGACGAAAGAAGAAAAAAGAGACGTAGACGTACAACGGAGTTTGGATTTTACAAGTTAATTATTTTTTATTAAATTTTACTAATTACTTTGTTTCTTTTGTTTCAGGAATCTTTCAACGATATATTCTTATTGGATCTAGATTTTTACATAGGCAGGAAAGATAAATTTTTACATAGATTTGAAAAAAAAATATTTAGATTTGTGATAGATAGGATAAGAAATATTAAATGTCAAAATATCCAATATACAGTCCTTTAAATGTCATCTTGTTCTTCATACTCTTTATCGCCAACTTGGCCTTCTCCCATTTTTGTTGTCACATTCTATCAAATCCTCGATTTTTGATAGCTATCCATATCTCCTTGATCGTGTTTCTTTGATACAAGAAACACGAAAAACATTTTTTCTTTCTCTAATAAATACATTAAGTCGTATAACTTAAAAAGGATATAGCTAGAATTAGAAAATTAATTTGTTTACTTTCAATTAAGATAATAATAAGTAATTTGAAAGAAACATTAATTAAAATGTATTTATAATTAAGTGCATGCTATGTGGATAATAAAATAGTGCAATATGGATAAATAGATAATGCTTTGTAAAAGATGCTTACTCTTTTTTTTTTTACCAATCAATTATTCTTCATTTTCATGAGGATGAAAATGCAGAATATTGATATGAAGTGATACACTTTTCTAATCTATATTTTATTTTCAGATTCATTCACTCTTCCACGTCAAGTTAGGCAAATTAATAATAATTTCTCTGAGAGTGAATAAATTTTCAATTTTTTGGATGAAACATCATGATACAGGTGAGATCTGACCAATCTTTATTTCATATACAATGTATAATTGTATTTATGCATTGTACAACATCCTTAAATATCTTTAATATTGTTTTTGAAAATTTATCAAAATAGTTAAACATTTATTTCAATTCCTGTTAATTAATTATAAAGTTCAAGATTTTTAGCTACCAAAAA
>NW_006263446.1:705643-705830 GCF_000469605.1 Apis dorsata
TCAAATTCCTTTTAAAGAATATAAATTGTACGTCCATCTTCATTATCAAAGATACACTGTCTCATTATACAACATCCTTAAATATCCTTAATATTGTTTACAATTTGAAAATTTATCAAAATATTTAAACATTTATTTCAATTCCTGTTAATTAATTATAAAGTTCAAGATTTTTAGCTACCAAAAA
>NW_006263446.1:705908-707694 GCF_000469605.1 Apis dorsata
CCAAACTCCTTTTAAAGAATATAAATTGTACATCCATCTTCATTATCAAAGATACACCGTCTCATTATACAACATCCTTAAATATCCTTAATATTGTTTACAATTGGAAAATTTATCAAAATAGTTAAACATTTATTTCAATTCCTGTTAATTAATTATAAAGTTGAAGATTTTTAGCTACCAAAAAACGTTCCAAACTCCTTTTAAAGAATATAAATTGTACGTCCATCTTCATTATCAAAGATACACCGTCTCCGCTTCGTTTCAAAATTTCTCCCCTTTTCCTTTTCACGGTGGCAGTCACGATGACGAATGCCCCTAACTATGAATCACATCCCTACTACAGTCGCTCAATCATGCGTGGAAGGGTTCCAATCGGCACGGTTGTGTATCACTGTAGAATTTTTTCGCATAGTGACCACTCACTATGTGGAGGGGGGGGATTTATTACACATTCGTGAGTAGCAATGTTTTTTTGTGATTTATTAGATCCTAGCTTTTTTGTACTTATTAGAAAGAAATATATATATTTTTATTAGATTTCTGCGTAATTGTAATTGGGAAAATTAGAAAAATCTCTTTTTCTGATTTAAAAAAAGGCTTCGTTAAAGAGAGGGGGAGAGAGAAAAGTGAGAAGAAAATTATTTATTATTATTTTTATTTTTATTTTCGATCCAATGTTTTATTTGGGGGAATTAAAATTTTGATTGGCAGGGAGATTTTGTTTGAAAAAGGAAGAAAGAGAAATTTTGGATGGATTTTCTGTGGAATTTTTAAGGAAAGCTGTTAAAAACAAAGCTCGGTTCGCACCTTTTCGTTCGCCGCGTTCCCCTAGGGGGTAACGATTTCTGTCCCACGTTTCATCCACGTAGATGAAAGTTCGCTAACACGCCGAATTTCCTCGAGGGTCTAAAACCTCGTATCGATTTCCTACTACGACTGTTAAAAACCTGACTTACCGCTCTACAAAAATTTCCAACGTGAAAGAAAATTTCATTTCAAATATAGGAAAAAAAAAAAAAAAAGGAAAGAAAAAAGAAATAAAAATTAGAATAATTATTTTCTTCATGATTAAATTCATTTCTCTTAAATCGAAGTTATCTTATTCTCGAAAGAAATTCTAATTTTTCATTATTAAAAAATCACCAATATTGCCATTCTTTTTTTTTTATGTGTAATTTTCACTAATTAAAAAATCACCAATATTGTCATTCTTTTTTTTTTTTTTACGTATAATTTTCACTAATTAAAAAATCACCAATATTGTCATTCTTTTTTTTTTACGTGTAATTTTCACTAATTAAAAAATCACCAATATTGTCATTAATTTTTTTTTTTTTTTTTCACTTAATTCTTTCCATTGCAATTTATCTTTTCGTAAATAACGTGTCACGAGATCGAGTTTCATCACAAAAAAATAGATTTTACGTATCTTTTTTTATTTTTTCGAAGCATTGACTTTTTCACTCGAACGAGAAGATTTTCTTTTTCATTTATTTCGTCTCGATTTATGTTTGTTTGTCTTTGGAAAGGAATTAGAAAACGATAAATCGAGAAAGTTGGAGAATTAATTAGAGTACCCAAGCGTCGAAATTTATCGAGCATCGTCAAATCATTCGATTTAAATTAACACTAGAAATAAAATTAAATTCTCTTAAAAAAATATTTCCACATTTGAGAAATGAAATGATTTGAATTAAATAAAATTTAATTCTTTGCTCCTCAACAAATCGAACGATTCTTTCAAAAATCCATAAAAAAAAAAAAAACACTCTTTCGACAATAA
>NW_006263446.1:707988-717489 GCF_000469605.1 Apis dorsata
AATATCAATATTACCTCCTCCCCTAAAACCAGAAAGACTCCCCCAAATTCTCTTCCCACAATTTCCAACCAGCTGCCTCGAATCGAATCTATCAACCGTGACACCGAGCCCCATTCTTCCTCGTCGGCCCATTAATCGGCCGAAATTTAATTAACCGCGACAAGGGCGAAGAGTTCCTCCGCCTCTGGACCGCCTAACAACAGTTCACCTCTTCCTCCTCCTCCTCCTCCTCCTCGATGACGGGTTACCGGCTAATAAAGCTGGCTACGCTACGTTTCCTTGATAATATGTTTCGATCTTTCGAGTGTTCTGTTCTTGGAATTGCAGGGCGATCGATATTTATTGGTACGAAAATGAATAAAGCCGTTTTAAAGGGGAGAGAATTGGTGAGATTGTTTATTATTGAGAAGAGAAAGGAAGAGTAGAGAGTATTTTGTTCCTTTTATCCTTTACCTATCATTGGTTAGAAAATTTTTCATATTCGTATCCAACGGAGATTCTATTTCTACATTTTTTTACTTTTCTTCTTCTCCGAACGTTCCTTTCCCGAAATTTCTACGCGCCCCGTCGATAATTTCTTCCTTATCCACCGAGCGAATCAACGAGGCGCCATTCTTCTGAAAAATCCATATATCCTTCGAGATATACACCTATTCTCCCCATTTCGATTCGGGCTACAAATAAATCCTCTACGGTATCGCGACGCGAGGAATCCGTGTGTTCGAGAACGAGGAGGAGGAGGAGGATGCTTTTATCGATGATGAAGCGAATCCGTGGAACGATCGGTGCCGATAAATAACGTTCGAAAATTTCCTGAATCCTGAACCGGATGAGATCTTCCTTCTATCCTATTTTCATAGTGGAATTAATAAATCGTCGTCGCCACCCCCTCGAGAACGCGAAATTTACATTTTAATTCGATTCGTTGGAATATGTTTTTTAGATCGAGAGAGCAATGAGATATGTATATATATATAGGCAAATGTGGATGATATTTTTCTTTTCTTCTTTCCATTTTCTTTCTGCGTGAGAAAAATTGGAAAATTGAAATTCTTCGAGACGAAATTTATTTATTTATTTTTTTGTCTTTCTTTTGATCGAATTTCGATCGAGTTTTTTTGTGTTTTTTTTTATTGGTATAGGAAAGAGACGGCGAATTTTCGAGGCGAAATAAATCAAGAAATCGAGAGAAATGAAGGGATGAATTGTTTTCGATCGATAAAATTGGCGTTTCGAAATTTTCGTATTTATCTTTCGAAATTGATGAATCATGCTTCAACTTTCGAACCCGCTATAAAAAATTCAAAAACTTGCAAAGCTTCAGAAAATTCGTAAAACTATCCCGTCGAGCGAAATTTCTAGATTAAATTTTAAAACGATTCAAACCAAAGCTCAAGATACGAGAGAACGAAACGTAAAAATTAATTTAGAATTCCCTCTTCTCTTCCTTTATTGAATATTTTCACAAATATTTATTCGAAGCAATTTAAAAAAAAAAAAGAAGAAATTATATATAAATTATCTATAATTCGAAATAAATATTTTTCACTCCCCCACAAATATTTATTCGAAGCAATTTAAAAGAAAAAAAGAAACCTATAATTCGAAATAAATATTTTTCACTCCCCCACAAATATTTATTCGAAACAATTTAAAAAAAAAAAAGAAACTAAACGAGATGACGAAACGTAAAAATTAATTTATAATGAAAAATTCAAACAATGATCCTACTAAAATTTACCCTAATAAATATTTTTCACTCCCTCACAAGTATATTTATTCCAAAAAGCAATTGCAACACTGGCCAAGTGTTGCCAAAGTTTCATGCCCGCCGCCCAAGAGATTTCGGATCGTTTCAAATCCCATCGCCCCTCATTCACCTCGAAAATTAACGTAGATACCGGGGATGTGCTATCCCGCTTTGATAGGAAACGCGAATGAAAACGTGACCCAACCATGGCCCGGGATCACGCGAACGAGCCACGTAACTCGTTGGTTACCACGAGTTTCGATCTTAGGCTCGTCTCACACCGACCGCTCGGTCAGACATCGTCAGACAGTGTTTGAAACAATTTTAATTGGGTAAATGGCTGTTGTTCCGAATTCGTTTCCCGTGAGACAAGTGAAACAAATTTTATTTCGAAGTATTTCGTGTATTTTGAATTTGTGAAAGTAAAGGAGGAACGATTATTTATTTATAACGAGATTTTATTTTTATTATAACGAGATTATTTATAACGAGAATTTGTTTGCACACGATTGGTTGTTTCGATCGGGTAGATGTCGCGACTTTGTTACGCGCTGTTAAGTTTCAGAGGAATTTTAGGTAGAGGTGATTGTGAATGAATTTAATGTGTTAGAGTACAGAAATTAAATTTATATTTGTATTGTTAATAGCAATTATTTATTAGATTTATTAGGAAAGTTTTAGAAAAGTTATAGTTATTAGGAAAGTTTTTGATTAGAATTAGGTAGATGTCACGATTTTGTTAAGTTTCAGTTTGAGATAATTATGCTAGAATACAAAAATTAATTTTGATTATAGATAGATGTCGCGACTTTGTTATGAATTGTTAAGTTTCAGTTCTAATTGTATTAGAATTAGAAATTAAATATGTATTTGTATTATTAATAGCAATTATTTATTAGGAAAGTTTTTGATTAGAATTGGATAGATGTCGCGATTTTGTTACTTGTTGTTAAGTTTCAATTCGTAGTAATTGTGTTAGAATATAAAAATTAAATATTTATTATTATTATATTTGTATTATTTACAAGTAATTATTTATTAAGAAAGTTTTTGATTAGATTTAAGTAGATGTCGTGACTTTATTACGTGCTGTTAAGTTCGAGGTACTTATGCTAGAATACAAAAATTAATTTTGATTGGATAGATGTCGCAACTTTGTTATGTATTGTTAAGTTTCAGTTCTAGGTAATTGTGAATAACCGTGCTAGAATATAGAAATTCTAGAATTAAATATATATTTGTATTATTGATAGTATAATTGAAAGACAATTACTTATTAAGAAAATTTTTGATTAGGATTGGATAGATGTCGCGACTTTGTTATTGTTAAGTTTCAATTTTAGATAATTATACTAGAATACAGAAATTAAATATATATTTGTATTATTAATAGTAATTAATAATAATTACTTATTAAGAAAATTTTCGATTAGAATTAGATAGATGTCGTGACTTTGTTAAGTTTTAGTTCGAGATAATTATGCTAGAATACAAAAATTAATTTTGATTGGATAGATGTCGCGACTTTGTTACGTACTGTTAAGTTTTAATTTGAGGTAATTGTCACTAGAATACAGAAATTAAATATATATTTGTATTATTAATAGTAATTACTTATTAAGAAAATTTTCGATTAGAATTAGATAGATGTCGTGACTTTGTTAAGTTTTAGTTCGAGATAATTATGCTAGAATACAAAAATTAATTTTGATTGGATAGATGTCGCGACTTTGTTACGTACTGTCAAGTTTTAATTTGAGGTAATTGTCACTAGAATACAGAAATTAAATATATATTTGTATTATTAATAGTAATTACTTATTAAGAAAATTTTCGATTAGAATTAGATAGATGTCGTGACTTTGTTAAGTTTTAGTTCGAGATAATTATGCTAGAATACAAAAATTAATTTTGATTGGATAGATGTCGCGACTTTGTTACGTACTGTTAAGTTTTAATTTGAGGTAATTGTCACTAGAATACAGAAATTAAATATATATTTGAATTATTTATAAGCAATTATTTATTAAGAATGTTTTTGATTAAAATTAAGTAGATGTCGCAACTTTGTTACGTGTTATTAAGTTTCAGAGGAAAAATTACACGTGACAAAATCTTTACTTAGAGATAATTGTGAATGAATTTAACGTGTTAGAATACAGAAATTAAATATGTATTTGTATTATTTATAATCAATTGCTTATTAAAAGAGTTTTTGACTGGATAAATTGAATAGATACGAGTTAAATTTCGGAGAGAAAGTGATGCGAATAATAAAATTTGGAATTCGACAGAATTGAATAAATTTCGAGTTAAGAAGAATGGATATTATTTGACACAGCATGTTTGCATTAATTAACAGGAATGAAGTCGTGATTAAGAATTGATTCATAATCGAATACCCTTTGAGACTGCTACTCGAACCTCATTAATTGCTCATTAATCCACCAACTTTCTAATTGTTTCGAATATTAATTGGCTGTTAGAGCATCTAATTAATTCCAATATTAATCAACAATTAATCGCATCTTATAAGATAGATTTTCTAATTACAAACACGTTAATTCGTTAATTATATAAAAGATTTCAATGTGATTTCTATTCTCTTAAAATTCTTTTGAAAGAAAAAAATAATAATTTTACCAAATATTCAATTTAAATAATACTTGTAAATTGTTCGATTCAATTTTGAAAATCGCACTCGAATGTTTTTCGTTTTCAGAAACAGTTTGCAAAATCATGGGGAAAATATGGACGAGCGTGAATGGATGAATATTCGAATACGTTTCCTAAATTTTGCATAATACATCGCATCTTTGTCCTGCGCCAACCACATCCACGCACAATACGAGATTGTGTCCCATATGTTCCTAATTTCGAGGAAACTGGCTTATCTCGAAGTCAGGAACTGACCAAATGGGTACAGTGACGTTCCCATGAATTTTCGATAAACCAATTAGCATACAAGAATAAATTTTACGAGAAATCTTGATCCCCCCCCTCTTCAATTATTTTTCTCGGTTTATTTTATTTTCGCGAATATTTTAGAAAAAGCGATCGTTATAAAATATGGAATTTTGTTCTGGATGGAATTTATATATCGAATTTTCTTTTTTTTTTTTCCTTTTTTTTTTATTTTCATTCTCGAAGAAGAATCTTTCGTGGAGGGAAAAAAAATTTCGATAAAAATTTCAGGATAGCGCAGCCAGCTACCGCTAAATTTCGTTCGCAAGTTTCAAACTTATCAAATTTCGCGAATTTTAACATTTTCGCGCTCAATGTTTCGCGTATTATATCGTAATTCAATTTGTCGTTATTTTACCTTTTTCCTTTCCTTTTTTTTTTTTTTTTTTTTTTTAGTAAAATTTTCGCTGCACGGATCCTCGTTCGATTTTAAATTCTAATTTACTTTTTCGATACGAAAAAAAAAAAATAAAAGGGTACGCGTATTAAAAAATTTCAAGCTCGAAAAAACAAATAATAATATTCGTAAAATTTCATCAAAAAAATATACCAATTCTCCTTGATTGTTATTTGCCGTTCGAAATAACGAGAATCTTCCAGTTTTCCCCACATTTGCCCATAAATGCGATACCAAATTTCGGCGAACGCACAGTCGAATCTCGTGTTGGTGGGGGTAGTTAAATTTCACGACTATTCGCCATCAAAGTTCGCGACATCGTCCCGCCAAATTTCGCGGTTGTACGCCTAATATCGAAATTACGTTGTATATCAAGTTTATCAAGCCATCCAATTTCTCTCAACTTTCATCGTGTGCAAAAAATCCGTTTCTATTCACCCCCCTCCATTCAGATTCCATTTTCTATAATTTTAATTTATTCTATAATTTCTGTAATTTTATATTCTAAATTTCTGTAATTTTAATTTTAAAATTTCGTTCTGGAACGGATGTTATTATATTTGTATTATTAATAACAATTACTTATTAGGAAAACTTTTGATTAGAATTAGGTAGATGTCGCGACTTTGTTACATATTGTTTAAGTTTCAGTTTTAGATAATTGTGCTAGAATACAGAAATTAAATATATATTTGTATTATTTACAAGTAATTACTTATTAAGAAAGTTTTTGATTAAAATAAGATAGATGTCGCGACTTTGTTATGTATTGTTAAGTTTCAGTTTTAGATAATTGTGCTAAAATACAGAAATTAAATATATATATATATATATATAAGAAAGTTTTTGATTAAAATAAGGTAGATGTCGCGACTTTGTTACGTGTTATTAAGTTTCAATTCAAATATGCTAGAATACAAAAATTAATTTTGATTGGATAGATGTCGCGACTTTGTTACGTGTTATTAAGTTTCAATTCAAATATGCTAGAATACAAAAATTAATTTTGATTGGATAGATGTCGCGACTTTGTTACGTACTGTTAAGTTTTAATTCGAGGTAATAGTGCTAGAATATAAAAATTAAATATATATTTGTATTATTTAAGCAATTATTTATTAAGAAAATTTTTGATTAAGATTGGATAGATGTCGCGACTTTGTTACGTGCTATTAAGTTTCAGAGGAAAAAATGTTAAGAAACGAATATTAATTCGATTTCTTCCCCTTTTCTTCCAATCAATTTCATGAAATTATAATGGAATATAATAGATTATAATATTATAGAAATTATAATAGAATATTATACTGGAATACGAGAGAAATAATGCGAATATTCGAAAGCAGAAATTTTTGAAGAAATTCTTCAACTTATCATATTTAAATGCTTAATTACGTTTGCTCAATTTTTCTTGAACGAAAGTACAGCGATAAAGAGGGTGGTTGAAGGGAGGGTAATTGGAAACGATTATTATGGTTAATAAAACCTTTTGATTAAAAGGTTGTATGAAAGGATGATTGTAAAATTTTTCTGAAGCGTAACAAGGAAATTATAAACAAGGAGTTGGTTTAAACGGGGGGAGGGGAAGATTTGAGATGCATCGCGGGGGGAAAAAAGGATGAACTCTCTGGCCAACTTGGGCAAAGAGCCTGGAGAATTCTTCTTGAGAGATTAAAATCGGATAACTCGTTAAATTTCCGGGATTATTCCGTGAACGAAACGAAAGATTATGAGGATGCCGGATGAATTAATTTGGATATCAAGATTCTCGCGATACGATTGTGTTACACGTTTCTTCCGTAATTTCTGTTTAAAAAAAAAAAAAAAAAAAAAAAAAGGAAAGGAAATTACGAGGAAAACTTTACAAATTGAAAAGACGATTAAAACAAGGTAAAAATTGTATAAACAAACGAAGAAATATTAAATACATCGACTTTAACAATTTTCGATGAAATTCGAACTGAATTGAACGCAAAATATATTTCATTGCTAAATTCTTCAATTATCCAAGCAAATTCAAATCAGCAATAAAATCTCGTAAACGAAAAAATATCAAATATATTAACTTTTAAATATATAAAATTTAACAATTAAATATTAAATATATCAACTTTAACAATTTTAACATGAATCGAATTGAATCGAACGCAAGATGTATATTTCATTGAGAAAATTCATCCGAGACTAACTTCACTTATATTAATAAAATAATATAATATAAAAAATATATTAATATTAATAAAAAACGAGAAAAATACATTACAAATAATAAAGTTTGAGGAGAGAAAAAAAAAAAAGAATCATTCGTTCTCTGCGCGAGGACGGAGAGATACAACGTATACAGCAGAGCATGATCCCTTGATTACAGGAGAAATCTCGAGGCAAGAGCCGGATGAGCGGTTGCTTCTTGATATTCACCGTGCAACGAGGTGCTTAGACGGTTAGGATTTGCGGATTATGTTTATAGGATTAGGATCTGTCTACCTCTCTCTCTAGAGAGAGACAGGAAAGCCTTTCAACAATTCCTGCCAACGCGTATATACGTATAGCGGTGTGTACGCCTGCAGCTAGGGAATCGGATCGCAGCGAGGTTGTGAATAAATTGTGTTGAACGGTCGTGCCTTCTCTCTCTCTCTCTGTCTCTCTCTCTCTCTCTTGTGTGTGGGAATTGATCGTCGAGTTTGAAACGTTCGATTAATTAGACGTGTATAGGGTGTTGAAATAGGACGTTGTATATTTTGAAGAGGTGTTGGGAATTTGGAATTTATAGGGATTATTATAAAGATTATCGTTTGTAGATAAAACAGATTTGAACGAAACTTACGACTTATATGTTATTAATCGGACGAACGTTGTTAATTTTCCTCGAAATTTGTGACTCGTCGAAATTTGCATAGAGATTTAGAATTTCTGAGCCAACCTGTGACACGAGGTTGTAGAAAAGAAGGATGTGGGAAGGAAATTTCGTGAAAGTTTTTTAATTGTGGACGCTATACGAGAAGCCGTAATTAGAATAATTAAATCTTAATTGTGCTTTTAAAGTCGACGAAACGCCATGGTTTTTTTTATTAATTAATTAATTTTCGCATCTTCGATAATTATGACGATAAGTTTCGTTTTTGTCGGTCGAATTATTCGTCATTAGCGTTGATTTATCGTAGAAAAGTATTTAATTTATTTTATTCCAGTTCAGGAGATAAAGAACGTATTGTATGATTATTTATATTATATGTTAATTTAAAATTTCAAAATTTTACAAAATTCACTTTCGATTTGTTTTTTTAAAAAAATCTTTTTCTTTTTGCTGTCTCTTCATCTTTTCACTGGATTTTTTTATTCCATAAACGTTTAATACGAAAACTTCCGACAGTTGATTTTTGCCACAGTTAATTTAATAATCTCGATCTCGTCTCGTATCGATCATATCTTCATTATTCATTCATATAGTAATATCCATTTTTTTTTCCCTCCTCGACCGATACTCTTTTAAAAACTCGATACGATAATTACGAAAATGAAACGAATACCTAATTCATTATTTCGAGTTTCGAAATCGTTTAATTGAAATGGTAAATGCATTTCCGCTCAAAAAAAAAAAAAAAAAAAAAAAAAAAAAAATCAGAAAATGTAACTGCATAAAAATAACAATTCTATGAAATACAGTCATCGCGATAATTGAATTTTTCTCGTTCCATTTCTTGTAATTGTTTATTTCACATTATATTGCATATACCGAAAATTATCAAGCTCGAAACAAAACAAACGTACAGTCAATCGCAAAAGTATGAAAATTCATCCTATCTTGAAAAATTTATCATCAAAATTTTCATCATTGTTTTCCTTTTTACATATCGACTTAAACTGGAAATATTTTTTACAGGATAAGATGGAGCATTAAAATCTAAAATTATTTTAAGTATTTAAAATTAATATTTATCGTAATTTATTTAAAAAGAAAAAAAAAAAAAGAACGAAAATAATACTTTAAGGAGATTCGATTTCATCCTTTCGAAGTGATAAAAAAAAATTCCGGATAAAATTTCACGCGAGACGAGAAATCATCCTTAATTTCCAATAATAACGCTTACTAGGTGAATTTTCATATGATTGTATACAATATTTTTGCGAGTGGCTGTATCGCGGTTGTTTTAACGTTTACCCACGGTAGGTAATAAAATATTTTCGTTATTTGGAAAGCATGCTCGCTTCAATTATTATCATTTCAAATCGGTATCGCTTCACCTTTAAATCAAGTTTGCTCAACTTTGGAATCGGATTCATTAATAATCCGCGCGCGAATATTTTAAATCGAAATATTCGGACTCGAAAATAAAATTTTCGAGTAGAATAAATTTTTTCGAAAAATGATTTACACGCGGATATATATATA
>NW_006263446.1:718311-722053 GCF_000469605.1 Apis dorsata
GCATTCGTTTCATCGAAACGTGTATCGAGATAATTAAAATTTAAAATTTATTACGCTCGATCGGTATAACAGGTGAATATAATTTTACGATCCAGATGTACGGATGTTCGACAGAAAAGAATAATATACCCGATACACGGAGGATAGAATTTTCGAGGAATTAATCGGATTTGTCTGTCCACGTTTTGTTTTGTCCTTGTTACGAGATTTTTGATCAAAATAGCCGCGCATCCCTGAAAATCTTTGAACATTTTACAATCGTATGAATATTTATGCAACAATTTTTCGAATATCGTTTTACAAATTTTTACTTAGAATTTTGTTCTAATCGATGTTAAATAAAATTTACACACAGAAATATTAGAAGAATCGCATAAGTTTACGAATATCCTCGAAACCATCTTACCCCTTGAAAAATCATAATAATCGAATATCGGTTACAAAAACGAATCTTTTGCGAACGAAATTTAATTAATAAAGAAATTCAGATTTTTCAAATATATATATATATACATATGTATACACTATTGAAAATGGACGATGGATGAAAGGCGTCTCGGCTGGATGAAAGGCGGAGGGAGCGGGAATAAAAAAAAGGTAGAAAATGGAACGCACAGGGACTTTTTCAATTTTCTCCTCGACGATATGTAATCTCGGGGTGGGAAGAGATTTCGCAGGCGCAGGAAAAGTCACGAACGACCCTAATCCCTAAATCCCTCCCTGCCTAAGAAGATCCTCGCGTCGCGGATATCGAGCTTCTCGCCCCGATGGAGAGTAGCCAGAAACCGCTCTTCTGCTCTAATTAGGAATCTCGCGACACGATATATTTCCGCGATGAGAATATCGACTCCGATCTTTTTAAACTCGCAACGTTATCGATTTTTTTTTTTTTTTACATTAAAATAAAAATTTTTAATGTAAACTTTTTTTCTCTATTTCTATTCGATATTTTTCTTTTTTAGTTTTAATACGCAATTGGCGTTCTTAATTAGAGTTAAAATTACGTTAGAATTGTTAAAAGTACATTAAAAGCTTCGAGTTCCCTTGGAGTTATCTTTTTTTCTGTTTTCAGAATGTTTTCACTCGAAAATATTTATTCTCGAGAATTCGTGTCGTATTATTCCCCCGTATGGGGATAAATTTTCATGGATGAATAAAGCCACGAAAACGCTGGAATAAATCCTATTAAATTTTCGTAATTAAACGCACGGGGAGAGAAAGAAAAAAGAAGAGAAAAGGAAAGCAATGTCGATGAATCGGACGATAGAGAAAAATATCGTTCGTTTCTCTCTGCTTACTTCCAAATACTTTAAGTACTACGCTCTTTTGTTCTCTCTTCCAGCCAGGGTATAACTTTCAAAATCCCCCGTTTGGAGGGGAGCACAATCGGCGAAAAGGAGGGAGGGGGGTCTCGTCTCGTCTCGTACGTACAACGCGCCATTTTCTGCCTCCCCTCCCCTCCTTCCGTTTATCCCCTTTTCTCATTGTTTGCACGTTTGTACGTACGTGCATCGAGCGTTTCCACACGATCGACCGCGAGATCTCCGTGCTTTCGATATCTCGAAATCCAGGATTTTAACCCAGGATCTCTCTCCCCTATATCGAGCTCCATGGAAAATTGAAACGAACGAATTCCGTTTTCTTTTTTTTTTTTTTTTCCCCTCCTCTTTCTCGATCTAATCCTTGGAAAAAGGGATCGTCGTAGTCGTTTTTGATGATCGATAATTAATTACAATTTCTTTCTTATTTATTCCTTTTCAAATTTTTCCTTATTATATTATTATTTTATTCCTACGTTTCATCTTCCTTTTTTTTTTTTCTTTTTGGAGAAAAATTCGGAGCAAATTAATAATTCCATTAAAATGGAAAAAATGAAACGATACAACCAAAAAGCTCTTGCTATTTGGAAAAAATCTTGCGTTGGAGGAAGAAGGAGAGGAGCGTCAGGAGTCTGGCGAAGCTCGATAGAGAGAGATTGGGAAATTGGAGGTCCCGTGGAGCCTCTAATGAACCGCGCAAACAAGCGGGGGGAGGGGAAAAGACGGAGGAGAGGGAGGGGGGCCGCAAGGGGCGCTTAGGGTAATCAAGAATTAACGGATAATCCGCGATGAAAAATTAATCGGGCGTCGCGTGAATGATCGCTTTTAAGTTTAATTGAATTTCGAATGATCGAGGGATTAAAGGTGTTGTTTAATTCGTAATCTTGTTTTCATCGAATTATCCCTGGCTGGCGGGATGAATGAAGGGATCGATGGGATAAAAGTTGTCTCTCTGTGTGTGTGAATGAGTGTTTGGCGCGTATGGATATGGAAATGAGTATTTGAAATATGCAGAGAGAGAGAAAGAGAGGAGTTTAGAAACGGCAAACAATGTGACGTTCGGTTGACTTAAAGATTCGAGGACATTGTTCTCGTGAAAGATAGCATAGTGGAAAAATGGGATAAAATTTGGTCGAGAATCAATCATTTGAAGATTTTTTCCCTTCTTTTGAATGGAAAATTCTTTGCTTCGAATATTTTCTTCGAGATACGTGTATACGAGAAATATGTTAGGTGATTTTAGGATCTGGAAATATATCTAACATATATCTAATATATATTGATTTAAAATGTATTAAAGTATTCAGAATTCAATGTACATTCTTTTAATGTAGAAAGTTGTGGGTATAGGGAATCTAGGGATCCCTAGATCTAAAGATATTATAAGTTTAATTTATTTTTCAAGATGTATTGAAATATTCGATGCTAAAATCCTGCATTCCTATATAATGTTTAGGAATCTAGAAATTGAATTAAAAAAATCAGTAATAAAAAAAAAATTATGAATTCTATTTCTCAAATCACAAACTCAATTTCGGCTTTCCCGCTTTTATCCTCTCGTTAAAGTATTCAGAGTTGAATATATATTCTCTTAATACAATTAAAAAACTCTGCGTGTCTTTGCAAGGAATCTAGGAATCCCTAGATCTAAGGATATTACAAATCTAGATTCCTGTATGCTGTTTTTACAAATTTTACAATAAAAAAACTAAATTTCGATTTTTCCATTTTTATCCTTTCGTTAAAATATTTAAAGTTCGATATATTCATTTCTTTATCCTTTAATATAGGTAGAAAGCTCTACGTGCCTTTATAGGGATCCCTAGATTTAGGGATATAAATCTAATTTATTTTTCAAGGTATTTTGAAATATTCGAAAATCTTAAATTCCTATATACTGTTTAGAAAAGTTTAGAATCCAGAGATCATTAACAATAAAAAAAAAATTATAAATTCCGTTTTTCCAAAAATCGCGTCTCAATTTCGACTTCAATTTCCATCCCTTTATCCCCTCGTTCGAATATATATCGCCGTATTACACACGGATCGTGTGCTCGTTCTTCATCTTCACTTTCATCATCGTCCACGCTCCGTTTCCAGATTTCTCGATGGAGAAACCACCATCTCGATCGGTTAATATCCCAACATCGTTCCCAACTTGATAGCCAATCACGTGGCACAGCCGCTGTTCATTTGTTTTGCGGGACAATGTGCCATCCAATTTTCTTCCCTCACGATCGATTCTCTACCTCCCCAGTCAACCTAACTGCGCGTCTTCCCATGTCCCGCCGTTTGTCACCTGTCCTTTCTATCCAACGCCACCCCTACATCAAGATTACCTACATCGATTTTTTTCTTTTTCTTTTCTTTCTTTCTTTCTTTCTTTTTTTTTTTTTTTTCCTTTTCCTTCCATACGGTTTATC
>NW_006263446.1:722426-724133 GCF_000469605.1 Apis dorsata
AGCTTTTGCAATTGAATTAATATTTTGAAAATTGATTCTTGAAAGAATTTTACAGTCGAATATTAAAGCTTTCGCAATTGAATTAATATTTTGAAAATTGATTCTTGAGAGAATTTTACAGTCGAATATTAACGTTTTTGTAATTGAATTAATATTTTGAAAATTAATTTTTGAGAGAATTTTACAGTCGAATATTAACGTTTTTGTAATTGAATTAATATTTTGAAAATTAATTTTTGAGAGAATTTTACAGTCGAATATTAAAGCTTTTGTAATTGAATTGATATTTTGAAAATTGGTTCCTGAGAGAATTTTACAGTCGAATATTAAAGCTTTTTCAACTTTGAATTAATATTTTGAAAATTGATTCTTGAAAGAATTTTACAGTCGAATGGATTTTCGATATGATGATTTTAATATTATTCGAGAGTAAAACTTTTGCGATTAAATTAATATTTTGAAAATTGATTTTTGAAAGAATTTTCGAATCCGGAGAAATTTTAATAAGTTTGAGCAACTTCTCAATTCTCTCGATCGGGCGTTAACTCCAGAATTACATATCGCTGAATAATTATCAAAAATGACATTCTCAGAATCTTTCACTTTCAAATATATCGTTTGTCGTTTCAAACCTTTCGCTTATCTTCAGATCTGTCTGAAAACAAAAATTGCAAAAGTATTATTTCCTTCTCCTCCTTTTCGAAAGTTTAATCCTCGAATCTGTCGCAAAATCTTATCTCCACTACACACAATACGTAGAAAAATTCCTCCAATCCAATCCGTTATCTAACTTGGAAACAGCGTTTGGTGCGCGAAACTGTTGTTTGACCAAGCGATATCACAGTCTCCGCCACTTCTGAGTACATGCATTAAATATAATATTAGCACGAGGTAAATCCTTTCAATAAGCTCCACAGCTTCTGATAGAAAAGTTATTAATAGAAGTTTAATAAGAAATTTAAACGCGACCATTCTCATCATATAAATTAATAAATTAATAAATATAAGAGGAAAGAATATTTCAATATAAATCAAATTTAATTAAAACATCGAATCTTATGAGAAAATTATTTTAAAAATTTCTTTTACCAAAAATTCCCTTCCCTTCCCTTGTATTACATTGAACAACATGGCGCCAACAGGATGATGTCACGAGGAGAGAAAAATTTCGACGACCTCAAAGTTTTCGTATATTTAGAAACATTTCGGCGTGGCCCTCGAGACGATATTTGCCAATCTACTTGGGAAGAACTATTGTAAACACTTACGGAACAGTTTCAAGAGAATTTTCCTTAGATCGGGTGTCGAGGGTTGTTATTGGTCACGAGCGAAGATGGAGAGGATACTTTTCTCTTCGATCGTCAATCTTGTCAATCGAACTTTGTATCAATTATTTTTATCACCGTATACAAGCAACAGAAACAATCGAATTTACCGAAAATCTCGTTGAATCCGCGACGATGATTTAATCGGCCGCGACGCGAATATGTGAAAAGTCTCGGGGATTGTATTCGATTCGGTTGTCCGAAATCGTGGATTATTCAGGGCGTTAACTAGTTAAATGTCATCCCAAATGTTGTGTCTCCTCCTCCTCCTCCTCCATCCTCCCTCACCCTTTTACAGTCCATCGAAATGAATCGCGCGCGAGTGTCGAGAGAGAGAGAGAGAGAGAGAGAGAGAGAGAGAGAGAGAGAGAGAGAGAGAGAG
>NW_006263446.1:724778-738596 GCF_000469605.1 Apis dorsata
CGATATTTATACATAAATATAAATCGAAGTATATTTCGAATATTGAATTTATTTATTTATTTATAACGTGGTGACTACTTTTAACGGGGGGAGGGAAAGGGTGAGAGGGAGGGGGAGGGGGATTTTTAATCAAAACCTTGAAATTAACTCGATACGGATTCGACGCCGTTGTCAAACATCCCGCTCGATCGAAACTCGCCTCGACTCGATTTTTCTGTATAAACAGTATCCCTACTATTTTATAACTGGGAACTGCATTTCCCTGTTTACATTGAAAAATTCGATAATCTTCGAGCCACTTCGTTCGCTATTTAATATAAAAATAATATATATATATATTATATAATGAAATTTGAAATTAAAAATAAAAAAAATATAAGTTTACATTTGTATTATATTTGCATCGTTTGTCGAAACGTAATAACGATTGGAAACTGGTTATCTTCGTGAAACAAGCGAACCGATTCTTTCCGTTACTGCTTTATCGACTTACGCGAGAAATTACGCGAATTAATTAAACGACGCGTTTACACGAAACAACAAACGTGTAAAATGAAATCCGCGAGTGTGAGTATTCAATTGAACTTAAATTATCCCGTATCGGGTAGAAATTTCGTTTCGTTTTTCGAGAATTTTTCTTTCTTTCTTTCTTTTCGACGAGGAATAATTAAACGATTCAATAATTCATTAGTTTCGTAAGGAAGAATAATTTATGATGTAAAGATATCTGTGTTCGAATAGGATTGTATTTCAACACGTTGAAACGTGTTTCGTCTAGTTTCGTAATGGTAAACGGGACGAAGGAAGTGTTATTTATATTGGAAGAGAATTTTAAATCGCTATAACTTCGAGGACAGTTGGAAGGAATTTTTTGATTTAAAAGATTTTTTTTTTTTGATTTATTCCGACACGACTTCCGGTTCCTAAGATATTAGATTACGTGAGGAAGAGAGTAATTCTTTATCGTATTAAAATTAGGAAAAATTTTAACAGCTATAACTCCGAAGATAATTACTCTCGGTTAATAAATGAAAGACCATTAGAAGCGCGGAACCTTCCTCTTTAAAATGAGATCGTTGGAAGCGCGGAACCTTGCTCTTTAAAACGTATTTTTATTCGGCACGATGCATCTTCCAGTTTCAAAATTATCGTTCAAACGAGAAGACAAAAATTCGAACAACTTTGAACCACTGCTATATCTTCGAAAATAGTGATATCTGTGTTAGTTTAAGTCTCGCTACGACATTCAGTTCCCAAGATATCATAGTATAAAGAGAAAGTAATTTTCAATCGTTTACCTTACCTTGATTAAATCCTATCGAAATTAGAAAAATTTTGACTTGCTATAATTCCGAAGATAACGACTTCCGGTTGATAAATGAAAGACCGTTAGAAGCGCTAAACCTTCCCCTTTAAAATGCTTTTTCATTCGTCTCGCTACGACTTTCGGTTCCCGAGATATCATTGTGTAAAGAGAAAGTAATTTTCAATCGTTTACCTTACCTTGATTAAATCCTATCGAAATTAGGAAAATTTTGACTCGCTATAATTTCGAAGATAACGACTTCCGGTTGATAAGTGAAAGATCGTTAGAAGCGCTAAACCTTCCCCTTTAAAATGCTTTTTCATTCGTCTCGCTACGAGTTTCGGTTCCCTAGATATCGTCGTGTAAAGAAAAGTATAATTTTTTAATCGTTCACTATCTTATCTTTGTCGTTCTCGTATCTACTCTAAGAAATGTAATACACGTTTCCACGAGAGAGAGAGAGGAAACGAAGGAGACGATGATGAAAAGAAAAAGGAAGAGAAAGTAAGTGGAAAAGGAAAGAGAAAGAGCTCTCGTTTCTCATTGGCCTATCCCAAATTCCAGACAAGTGACAGACACGAGTCGAGGAGAAAATATAGGCCAGTGGGCCGTCGGCTCATTCATAATCCTACTCTACTGTCTCAAGCGCTATGGACGTTTCAAGCGCTTTTATCTAGGCAATCGGGACGAATCAAAAACTGAGATTTAAATGAGAAAATTTTTTCTCCTTCTAAATCGCAATTTTGACGAAAGATTTCACCAACGATATTATTACTTCCTACGTAATCGTACGAGAATTTGCTCACGACGAGATAAAAAAATTCACGCTTCTCCCTTAAATTTTCCTTCTAAAATGCAAAAACACTGGTAGTAAAATATTTACCATAGGGAGAGTCGCAAAAATAAGAGACAAGGAGGAGGAGAGGAAAAGAGGAACGCTCGAAAGGGATTAATTAGAGGCCCAGCGGAGAAATTAATGCGACGTTGCCCACTTTTAAACGAAACTTGGCGAGAAAGTTGCTCGAAAGAGTCGCACATTTCTCGCGATTCCCGAATTTCTCCAGGCTCCTCGGGGCTAATTTATGCTGAAGAAAATTCCTAGTCGGCTCGCGCGGTTATTTGTCGCCTCCCCACGTTTTAAAACCTTGGGCCGAAGTTCATATTTCTTCTCTTGCAAGCTGGAGCTACGAGACTCCAGACGACTCGTTAAGCTCGATTCATATGCGAACCGCGTTCACGATTGGTTGGAAGAGGAGGGTAGGGAGGGAAGGATGGATGGATGGAGAAAAGGGGACAAAGCTCGAGCCGATCTCAAAGATCGAATTTACTCGAAAGTTTCATTCTCTGTATAAAGGAATCTGAGTTGGAAATTTTGAAAGTGATGGAATTGATCTAAGGTGTAGATTGAAAGATATTGTTCTTTGATGCTTCGAAAGTTAGATGATATTCGTTTAATTTTATAATTTGAATAATATTTAGTTGTGATCCAAGTATCTGGCCAAACTATAGTAGCCACTATGATATTCATTAAATTTTTATTATAATTTGGATAATATTTAATTAAGATCCAAATATGTGGCTTTGAAAATATCCAAACTATAGCCATTGTAGTATTCATTATATTTTATATAGTATCTGGCAAACTATAATAATCACTATGATATTCATTAAATTTTTACTATAATATTTAATTGAGATCCAAATATCTGCCCTTGAAAATATCATAGTATACTCATAGTAATCACTATAATATTCATTAAATTTTTAATATAATTTAAATAGTTTTTAGAGATCCAAAAATCCTTAAAAATATCCAAACTATAACCATTGTACTATTCATTATATTTTATATAATATCTAGCCAAACTATAATAGCCACTATGATATTCATTAAATTTTTAATATAATTTGAATAATATTTAATTGAGATCTGGCCTTGAAATATTAACAAAAAAATATATATATATATATATATATTTATAATATATATATAAAAATTCGTACATAGAGATTAGAGAAAAAAGAAAAAAAAATTCCATCAAAAGTATATATATACAGATATATTCAATCGCGTTAATCATGGAATAAACGCGATGGATACAATTCGACTTTCGAACGTAATAGATGTCGGGTCGTGTATATACATACACGAATGTTGGACGAAGAGAAACGATCGAAGAGAAAAAGAAAGTGTTACAAAGATCGATACACGCACACACGGATAAAAATATATCCGACTGATAATTGCACGCGTTCCCAATACCCTCTACTACTTTCTCGATATTGTTTTCGTGTGCATCACGCCTGTTTCGTTTTATTCAACGGGAGAACGTGATTGGGAAATAATAATTTACGTCGAGGAAAGTGTAACGCGAGAGAGAGAGGTTACCGTTGTTGATGTTTTTGTTTTTGTTGTCGTCCTTTTGACATCTTGCACGAAGAAGAAAGGAAATACGATCGTAATACGATCTTTCGCTTAGTTGGAACGAGTTTGTGTATTGTCCTCTGCAATTTCTGCCCATTCTACATTTCTCTTATTTCTCGGTTAACGTCTGTCGCGGGTAATCGTCGAGCCATTGGAATATTACTGGGCAAAGGAAATATATATATATATATATGAGTATAAACGTGTTTGTGCCTTTTTTCTTTTTCTACACAAAAAAGTACAGCGAAGACGAAACGTTCGTAGACGGTAAAACTTTTTTAAACTGTTTTGAAATTTTAATTTTGTAAAAATCGTTGGAAAGATACAAATATTTTTATATATTTTGTAACAGTATTAAAATGAACGTGTGATGTAAAGGAAAAATGATGCGTAACTGGTGAAGAATTTATCTATAATCTTCACGGTTTGATGAAGAAATTGGGGCATCGAATGCGAGAGAGAGAGAAAGAGAGAGACAGAGAGGATTATAAAGAAAAAGAGAAGGAAGGAAAAAAGAGCGAAATGCATGACGGATAAGAAAAGAGGGAATGAGAAAAGTAATTGAAGAGAGGCAAAAAATATTATTCTAAATATGTGTTTAATTAGGCAATAGTAAGAAGAGCGAAGAAGAGAGAAAAAGAAAGGAAAAGAAAGGAAAAAGTGTTTATATTATTCGTTATATGTTTTCACTTCTCCTCTTCAACTTCATTCTTTTATCTTTCATCCTATTCCTCCTTTCTCTCTCTCTCTCTCTCTCTCTCTCTCTCTCTCTCTCTCTCTCTCTCTCTCTCTCTCTCTCTCTCTCTCTCTCTCTCTCGCTTCTCATCAACTTATTTTCATTACTAAAAATAGCTCCATTCTTTTTTCAAGGAATTCTCATTTTTCTTCCCTACTAGAATTCTTTCCAACTTTCACTTTCTTTTCTCCTTTTTCATAAGAAATTAAAAAGTGAGAAAAAGAAACGAAAGGGAGAGGGGAATGATATCCTTTGGAAGTGGCAAAAGGACGAGACACGTTTAATTACTGCCAGCCATCCCTCCTTCTTCTCCAAGCACCAAGGCAAGGCTCTCTCGTGTTCCCAGCTTGGAGACGTCTACCCAGACTGAAAAGTCCGGTTGGAAGGTTTCCAAGCAAGCTCAAAATTTTCCACGAGTTTTGATATCCACGTTTTAACGTGCCTTTTGTTTCGAGTTTCCCTACCTCCTAAAAAAAAATAACGACCCTTCTCCTCCTCCTCCTCCTTCTCCTCCTCTTCCTCCTCTTCCTCCTCCTCCTCCTCCTCGACCCTTTCAATTCACAGTGTAGCAGGGATGTAGAGAAATGTAAATATCAATTATTTCAATGGAAAGAGGGGGGAAGAGGGAACTCTATTTAAAAACGACGCGTATTTGGACGCATTGCACGTTCCAGATTTATAAATTCGTATAATTGAAAATTATATCGGATCGGTTCATTGAACAGGGATATGAATTTAAGAAACGTTGGCATTGCCCTTTGAAATTTTGATAAGAGAAAGGTTGAGGACAGGGGAGGCTTGAATCAAGCAGTTTCTATTTTCGTCTCTTAGTGATATCGATTCGAAGGCTGTCCGCTTCTGCCTCTGTTGTAGACGGATATGAAAAAGGAAACACCTCTCTCTAGGATTGGTAAATTTATGTAAAGAGAAAGAAAAGTGAGAAAAGTGAGCGTTCCCTGAAAAGAGGATGGAGTTACTTTCGCTTATGAAAATTAAAAGTTGATGAGAGAAATGGAAAGGAAAGAAATGGAAATAATCGCGTAACTTCTCTTCGTGTAACCTTGCGTAGAATTATCAAAGATATTTATTTTGTTGATTAAAAACTCGTATAAATCAAAAAATAATATAAATAATCTAAAGTATAATTTCGTTTCTGAAAAATTTAATAAGATTCACAGATTGAGAAAATTTTCCAAAAATAATATAATATAATATAATATAATAATTTTTAAACAAGTTTCAGTTGTCTCTTCCTCCAAAAGTTCCAACAAGATGCATAGATCGAGAAAATGGAATAGTAGTGATACTATTCCATTACTTGTTCCACTATTAAAATTGGTAATGGCGATAAAAAGAAAAAAAAAAAAAATCGTGTGCGGGATCTTTGTCCTCCTCGAAACGCGTCGAAAGTCAGTTTCGACGATCGAATAAATTATTCGACCCGGTTGAATCGCTCGACGGCCGCTGGCCACTCCCCTCCCCCGCCCAAGATTTAATCCAGTGGAAGAGGTCCGCGTTTAACGCGACACGAGCGGCGGCTTTTGCTCGATCGGTAACGATTGATCGGCTGCAGATGTATCCCGTATCTGGTCGGGGACACATGCTTAACGCCTCGTTTTAATTTAACGAAATTGGGTCGTGGTTAGAGTCGCCACGCTTCGCGTGCACGGATTCTAATTCACCGGATTCGATTGAAACGGTCATCGAAAAGCTCAGCTTAGTTGAAGATTTATTAACGATCCAAAAGTTGTTCAACCGAGGGTTGTTCTCCTTAAGGTTCAAATTTTCTAGCTGGGATTTCGAAATATTCGTTTTTTTGGTAACGTTTCTCTATGAACGAATAAGTCGGACCTAGGGACCCCTAGATTCTTTAAAAGGAACATTTTAGGTAAAATGTTAGATAATTCGAAGTATTTCGATATATATTTTCAAAGAATAAATCTGTAAAAAGGCTTTTCACTTTTATTTAAGAATATTTTAATATGAAAAATAAATTAGATCTAGGGATCCCTAGAAAACACGTACGGCTTTTTAACTGTACTTTGAAAGAACGCATGGAATCTGAAAAAAAAAAAGAATTATATTGAATGGGATAAAAATAAAGGTTTCCAAGAGTACGGAAGGAGATGAAATTCGATTAAAATGATCGGTCGAAAAGCTTAGCCTCGTTAGAAATTCGATGATCTAGGGAGGAACGCCGTGACGTTCAACGATTGTGGTAGAACAAGTTAAAAGAACGCGTTGAAAGGGAGAAATAGTTAACAAGGATGATTGGGTTTGGGAATGGATCGAACGTGTCGATAGTAATTGCGTTTTAAACGCTGCCTTCTTTCGCCAGATAGACTTTTTTCGAAGGGGTCGTACTGATTTGAATTTGAAACGCGATTTCGCACCGGCTATTAGGATAATGAGAGAAGAGATAAGCTATGGCATTTTTTTTTCTTTTTTTAAATCGTTTTAAATGTTTAAACACATTTTATTTTATCGTAAATATAATATGTTTCGCGTAATAATATGATATAAGAAATTATAATTTCGAACGAAATTCGGTTATTTATCTAAGATAAATTTTAAAGTTTAGCAGGATAAGTAGATGTTTGCTTATACGGTATTCTCTTTGAGAAGGGTGGGGTGTAAATTATGTAAAACAAAATTTGATGAACTTACCCGCGAAATGTAATATCGTAAATTATGAGAAACAGAAATATAAAGCGGTATTTTATGCTCGGTTGCTTTTATGAAATTATTTATGTTGCTTTACAGAAATGTTTACAAGCTTTGTTTACTTTTTTTTTTTTTCTCTTCTTTGTTTTTTATTATAATTTACATAAGATAAATTCTGCAGAAAGTTTATGTTTAATCTTTTTCTCGGTACATTTTATATTTATTAAACTTAATATTTCATCAAATAATATCTTGTTCATTTTTATTTTTAATGATATATAAGAATTTTAATAAACAAATTTGATTTTTTCTATTTTATTTTATTTTACGTTATTCTTAACAAATAACGCGTCGAAGAGAAATTTTTACAATTTTAGTTTCGTTATTTATTCTACGTTTCGAAGAATTCTATTTCCTTCCTATAAATCCCTATATCTTTGTCAACATTTTTAACATTTAATTCAAAAGGATATTCCTTATTCTATTTTTCTCCATAAATCCTCGTATCACGTTCCTGCTAATATTTGAACGTTTTATATCCCGCGAAACTTTTAGATCGAATGAAATTTTTAAATCGATAAATTTTTTTTCCAATTTGTTCCGAGAGAAAACTTCGTTGTCCCCGGAAAGAGAAAAGAAAAATTCTTCTATCTTAATGAAAAACTTACTTTAAATTTATATTTAAAACGTGCATGTTTAAAATATTAATGAAAAAACATCAGCAGAAAACTCGATACAACTCGATGCGGTATCGTAGAGTAGCGTACATACTTACCGACGGAGGATCACTTCGTCGTTCAATAAATCGCAATCCATAATATCGATATAAACGAAAACAATGATAAAATTACGATAGAAAAAGTTCGATATAACTAAGAATTGGAAAAATTTCGATAACACGTAATCGTACACATATCGATTCTTCTCCACAAAGAATCTTTTTCTCGTTTACTATATTTTCCCGGAATGAGAAATCGAAGAGACAGAGAGATAGAGAGAGAGAGAGAGACGGACAGATGATTCGTTTCCTACGATACCGATACGGCGCAACGTGCCTGTGATTATCGAACTACGTGCAGCTGCATTCCTTCCGTCCATTATGTTCTGTAACTGAGAGCCAGATCGACGTATGTCGCATAGCTGCGATTTAATGGGGGATGTCGGATCAGTTTTCAT
This sequence comes from Apis dorsata, assembly GCF_000469605.1. NCBI lineage: Eukaryota > Metazoa > Arthropoda > Insecta > Hymenoptera > Apidae > Apis > Apis dorsata. The sequence continues at coordinate 733,086 of NW_006263446.1, forward strand.
TGCGATCACTCCTCGAGGATACAAAGGAGGAACCGTCTCGCGGAAACCGATATTTTCTCGAGCGGAAGTTGCGTGGATTTCCGCTCGTATTTCGGAAAAGTTTTTAATAATATTTTATTTAATAATATCGAAATTTTTAGAATTTGTGGTAAAATTATTTCGAAAATGAAGCAGTGTATAATTTTGTTGATGATGCGAATTGAATTGTGTTTTTTGGTATCGTCGATGGAATATTTAAATTTTTTTGAAATTTTTTCATTCTTCGATTATTATTGAATTAATTTGAGTGGGCGCTTAATTTTGGCGATTTTATTTGTTATTAAAATTTAATTCGGCTAATTGTGTAAATTATTTTGAAATTGTAATAAAAATTATAATTCTATTATTTTAATCTTGATATTATGTTTTAGATTATCTTTCGTTTTTAAATAATTACGCAATTTTTCGAGAATGATAATTATTTTTGAATGAAATTCATCTAAAAAAATTCAAACATTTTGAATGTAACCATCGAATATTTTAGCATTATATCATCCTCATTCGATTAATTACACTCGTTCTTCAAAATCTGATTCAATATGCCATTTCACGATTTCTATAAATCAACCAAAGTCTTTATTTACATTCCAGCATATTTTCGATTTTTAAACATTTATAATCACACATTCGTGATTCGATGGATCATATATATTCTTTTATTATACATTTCATTTTCCCTGAATCATTACTCGCATGATTATTACAATTTCAAAAGTTTGCAAGAAAAGTGAATACGTAAAAATGTTGTATCACCCTGACAGAAAACCAACAGTTTCTTTAGTCAAAGAGAATATACTTGTCCTACATACAGGATACAAAATGGCGTATATTAAATTTTGAAGTACTTTTGATAAAGAACTTTGCACCGTCTCGAATAAGATATCATGTGGCATATATATATATATAGAATTTTTAATAATAATACTCGTAAAGAAAATCCACACTTTTCATCTTGCATAAATTTCCCTTTTTAGCAAAAAGGAACGTTAGATCAATTACCATCTCCACGTCAAAATTCTAATTTTTAATTAAAAAAAAAAAAAAAAGGGTTTTAAAAAAAAGAAAACCTGGAAAGGGAAAAAAAAAAAATTTTCTGTAATATTATCGATAATTGATCGAATTATTTATTTATTTATTTTTTTTTTTTTATACTGAAAAAGAAATATCCAAATTATTCGAATCGACGAATTAATAATATTCAAAGGAAAAAGAATAGAAAGAAGGGGAGAAAAGGATAGAAACGAATGGAAAATAATACAAAAAAAAAAAAAAAGAAAATAAAGAAAGAGGAAAACCAAGAGAGGTGATAAGTTCTCCTGGATCAGTCAACGAGGAATTTTCATTCCCGGTTCTCACCTTTTCTCTCTTTTTCTTTCTTTCTCGCTCTCAATATTTTCTTCCGTCGTTTAATATCGCGCTACGTACCCGGTGTCCACGAAATAATTGTTTTACGATCTGTATAATATTCCATGTCAGTTTTTATTCGCAATAAAGGGTTATCCTTTAACAATCCTAATTTAAAGTGAAACACCTTGTTCATTCCCAATACAGTGTTGTAAAAAAAGGAATTTTATCGATTATTTAAAAAAAAACAGACTTTAATATCAAAAGAGTTTTAAACGATTTTTAATAATCCACGCTGTGTAAATTATTCTTTGTTTTCTTTTTCCTTTTTCTTTTTTCTTTTCCCACGTTATTCTTCAACAATAGGAATATTTAAACACAGAGAATGCAGAGAGACGAATTCTTTTTTCGATGTTATTAAGAATTGCCGTAATTTCGTGCAACTGATAAAAATTTCTATTTGTCGAATTTCACCTTTTATTTAAGTATCATTTTTATTTATTTTTAACAGTTTCCTAATTATATGGAATAATTATTAAAATTTCCTCCTCTTTTTTCGTTAATTTCTAACTAATTATTCCCGTAATCAACACTTCATCATCGTACGTAATTTAGATCGTAATCTAAAACTTAAAAATTATAATAAATAAATTGCAATTTCGTTTCACACTTTTCTCGAATAAAATTTTCCCTGCGCCGAAAAATCTCGTCTCAAAACTGGAATATGGATAACAATGGACAGGTATCGTGGAAAAACGTCGATATTCTTTCTCCCCGATGAAAAATCGCTAGAGAGATCCCCCCCCTCCACTCCTGTTCGCCACGGGTACAGGATGACTGAAAGGAACCGTTTGTCTACCGATTCCTCTCCAAAACTTCAGATTCCTTATCAAAAGCTAGACAACGCTCGGTGGAAAAAGTCACACATTCTCGCGTGAGAAGGGAAAAAGTTACACCTCGTCGTCGTTCTCGTATCGTCGATCAAAGGAAGGAAAATAGAACGATGAATTTTGTTCCACTTTTTTTTCTCTCTCTCTCTTCGAAAAAATTCCATATCCGCGGAAAGTTTCTTTCTCGAAAGATAACATTTTGCTTTGCACCAGGCCAAGTATTTTATTCAATTATTACTTATACGCGTTTATTATTGTTTTTTTTTTTTATATATAAATGTTTGCGATTAAAGAATATTGAAAATGTATTAAAAAAGTTTCTTGAGAAGTGAATTTAATTATTCTTTTACGTAAAAAATTATGGTTATCAGTTTAAATTAACTTGGTTGTCAAGCTGTCTTCCCTTCGAATATTCTCGTTACAATTTCGTTCAAACAAATCATCGTCACGTGACTCTAATATTACCGATTTCAGACGAGGCAAATTCAGTTCGTTTCGCATAATTTCTAATGGATCGATATATATATTATCTTCTATTGATTATATAATTCATGGACTATCCATGACTTATCCATTGTCACAACTGTAAATGCGATTCGGATAATTTAATAGTGGATAGCGTTCCTACAATTCCAACAATTACTGTATTTAGTACGAGGAATATTAATATTTGCTCGAGAGGGAATTCTCAAAATATATATACTCGTGTCCTTGAAATTTCTAGATATTTAAATTCTGGAGAAATGTGAAACAGAGTCAATCGATGAATTATTTCACGAATATCACGTTACATAAGAAATTACGTATGTGTATGATCATAAGTCATTTCATTACCGACGGAGTAAAGACGTTGACAAACAGCCGTTTGATCCGACACAGGCGAGCCTTACGGAAAACAACAAGCCGCGTATATTGTTCAAAGCGTTCCGTGACACAATGTGTACGCGTGCGGATCGAGAGTGGGGGGAGATCCCATCGAAATTGCACTCGACCGTCGAGTGCAAATTACACGACGCCATCTACAAATTGCCGCATTTAAACCGCACGGCAGCAACGCCGATACGCGCCCGCTCACCGTTCCAACTAGAGAAATTAAGTTAATTAGGACATTCGGTCAAAGATCGAGTACGAATCGAAAGGTAATTGCAGAGTACGTTTCCTATTTTTTCCCTTCTTCTTTCTTTCTTTCTTTCTTTCTTTCTTTCAAGGGAAAAGAATGGAGGAAAAATTGCATCGATTTAACGAGCAACTTTAAACGGGATATCAGCATTTTGAGAGAAAAAGAGAAAGATTGAAAAGTTGCGTGTAAATATATCGAGAGATCAACGAGAGTTTTCTTTAACTTTATCCAACGGTGAATGTAATTTTCTGATGGATATAGAATCGAGGAAATAGTAGATTGAATCGTTAATTTCTAATCGTTTGCAGTGAGTATATTTACACAAGTATAGTGTAGTTCATGATAGATGTGAAAGAATGAAAGAAATATTAGATATTCCAATTTAGTATCATATATCATACAAGTTGGTTAAAGATTCATTTCTATTGACAGACATTGTCTGCAGACAGTCCACTGGTACACTATATCCGTCAACAGATGTGCAATGTCGTCCAGATATCCTAAATTACCGACGAATCAAATTACGTAGCTCGACCATTTCCGATCACGTGTATCGTCGTTATTGGCTCGGTCGGTCATATTGCAAATAAATTAATTGATGCAATTTCGATCCGCTCCTGATTGTCCAATTTCTGAAATTGTACGCAGGATCAAATCTCTCCTCCTTTTTCTCTTACTTAAATTCTACCAAAAAAGAATAATTATTAAAATATCTTCACGATAACTGTTCGTTAAATGTACATTATCCAATGTATTGAAATAAATAAGTAGAAACAACGTAAGTAGAATATTCCAATAATTATAGGATAATTAACGAAATTCGAACAACGTCGAAAAGAAAAAAAGGATAATTTCTTTCGACAAATATTATTATGCACACTGTCGAAACAATTTCGCACTAATTCCATCGAGGTAAAGTAGTCAAGTTTTCGATAATGGCCCCGATAAAAAGCCCCATTTACGTCGCTCGAGATCTCGCTCGTGATTTCGCTCTCTCGCGAAAAGGGGAGGAATTTTTTCGCGGGGCTGAAACATAGAAAATCACAAAGCGGTTCATAAGGCACGGCCGGTGATTTCGCAACGCGCCGCTGACCCATTTTCTCGCTCGCTTTAACCGTTCGACAAAGCGGAAAAAACAAGAGGATTGCACGCTGTCGACTCATAAGCTACCAACCAAATCCTTCCTAAATTGCACTCGCGTTATACTTGTCTGCACTGGATAATCCGATGGATACTTTCGAAAAATTGTTAAATTTTTATGAATTTCTTTCTTTTTTTTTTTTATCAATCTCTCCTTATTTCATTAATTTGATAAAACAATTTTTTTTCACAACTCGCATCGAAGAATTGAAAATTATAAAATAAGACAAAAGTAGAAGAAGATATTTATAAATAAAAATTCAAATATTTCAAGGGACAAATAATCCCATCTTAAAATTTTTCTACAGTACAGTATTTTTAATATTTAATATTAAAAAATTCTATCTTAATATTTTTCTCGTATAATTTTCTTTTCTTTCTTTCTTTTTTTTTTTTTTTTTTATATAATTCAGAGATTTAATAAAAATTTTCAACGTTTAATATTCTTCGTTTAATTTTTTTTCGCGTCATTCTTTTTTTTTTTTTAATAAATACAGTATGCATATTTATGCGTATAATCTTATAAATAGCCGACATACGAGTGATACAATTTAATTCTCGATATTTTTCCATCCGCAAAAATCTCGATGCCAACAATCGAATCGTTTTACGAAAAGCGTACCCGGCCTGCAGGAAAATTAATCACGTCCCTCATTAAAATAGAGAAATTGTGGCGTGCCATCGAAACCGACCGCTATATTAGATCAACCGTCGATCCGTGTAGGCGTGCGAAAACAAGTATATACGTGTATACACTTGCGTACACGTGATTGATTTGCAAGCAATTGGCTGAAGATAAATCATAATTCGGTTGACCAATCCGATAATAAATTTACCGCTAATAAATGACGATAAATTAATTATGCATTATCCCGATAATTTAAACACGTCCACAGAATTATTTTATTCCAATTTGCGTTAATGGAAGAGAGTGTCTTGCTCCTTTTTCTTCTTTTTTTTTTTTTTTTTTTTTTTTTT
>NW_006263446.1:738836-743768 GCF_000469605.1 Apis dorsata
TATTAAACAAACGGGAATATAATTATTATAATTGAAGGATATGTAATATTATTCCATTTTTGATGGGCGCGCCGAGCGTTATGCAAATTATTTTTACGTTCATTTTAATAATGATGTATTTGCATATTTCCACGAATGAAACTGTTCAATTGTAATTAATTTACGGATATTTATTCATTTGTGAGAAATTGTTACGATTATTTGGAAAAATTGTAATTGGAAGAGACGAGAAAAATAACGCAAAACAATTATAATTTATAATAATTCGAGTTCTTTAATTTCGAGTAAACGTGGTTTGGAGAAAATTATTAATTATTCGATTATCGTTTCATATTTATATATTTATTATTGTTGTTATTATTGTTATCGCAAATTCAATTAATTAAACCAGAGTGATCGTAATCCGACTTATTTAATGAATATTATAGAACAGCTACCCTGTAGTGGCATAATACAGTTGGTGGCATCGGTTGTTGTACGTGTTGCATCCTCGCTAATTAATTCGTTTATGTGTTTGTTTAATAATTATTAAAAGTGATTAAATCTAATTTGCGTGTGCACGGTGATCGAACGAATGCAAATTGACGTGTACGTCGACGTGATTATAACGCGAGACAAGAATTGGAAATTAGAAGCTAATAATTGAACGAATCATGCATTTTCTTCTCCTCTTTTTTTTTTTTTTTAAATATCACAATTATTAAAATATTTATCTATCTCTTTACCGATATATTTTTTTGAAAAATTAAATATCCAAAATATTTGGAATTTTTCAATACCAAGACAATTATTAAAATAATGGTATATGCATTAATGGTTAATCGAGCGTGAATTTCGATTGTCCATGATGAAAGTAAAAAGTCTGTGAGCCATGTTCGAGGAGGTTTGACGTATTTAAAAGGGCACTGTATTCCTCCTTATACGCGTGGAACGAGGTTATACGAGTGCCTTCCAATTACAGGCTCACTTGACACAGATTGTGTGTCGTGGCTCAAAGTTCCCGCCGCCTACGACTTTAACTGCCACCGGAAATTAGACGGCGACAAGTATCGCACGCGGCTGTCCGTACACGTGCAAAACGCGTTATACTGTATTAAGTTGGTTATATACGTGGCTTATGGGAGTGTTACTGCTGCTGTGCTTGGTGTAACACCACGTATTCGTGTTGCAAATTGACTTTGGGTCAGAGATTTTCAAAGATCACTTTAATATAAATTTTTCTTGCGTCGTTCTTGTAGTGCTGATAAAACCATATTTTATTATTTAATCAGATTTATTTAAATTTCATTAAAACACACTTATCGTCGATAAATAATCCTAATTCCAGAAACGATCAAAGCGTTCCCACAAGATTTTCAAGAGAATCGAAATAATTCAAATTTTCTGATATTTTAATATAATATTAAATAGAAGAGAATGTTTTGTGTTTATCATTTTCACACATATGAAAATCTATTCATTATAAATTGTGATTGATTTTGGTCATCAAACAAACGAGAAAACCAATTCCTATATATATACTGCCCATCACAATTTGGTTTGTAAGTGTATTTTAGAGTTTTTGAATGTTTAAAAGTAGGTTATAGGTTAGAATATAGACTTTAAGTTGGAAACAAAGTTCTAGTTTGAAATAGGTAATTTTGGCCGAAATAAGTAATCTGGAATAATATAAATTGCGACAAAGTTCGTGTTTTTCCAAGCGGTCACCCATCCAAGTATTAATCGTGCCTAACGTTATTGCACTTTGACGATCGAATATGAACGACTGTATCCACTCTGCAAGGGATAATGATATTCAGAGACTTTTTCCAATTAAATAAAATACGATTCAAACGATAAAAGGCGAAATGTTTTCTATCGTTATTTCTTTGTAATTCTTCTTTATTTCTAATTACACTCGATTTGCATAAAAAATTCGTACAAATTTATTCCGGAACAGAAATTTGTCACACATTTAAAATATACTTAATTACCTTTATCCACTTGAGGATTCACGAACAATTGAATCGAAGTAAGAATTGAAACGTTAAAGAGTTCAATTTATATGGTTAATTTTATGAACGACAATCGCGCCGTTGTTAGAAATATGAAACAATGGGGGAATAAAACAAAGGCAAAACAATTGTATAGTTACGCAATCCGAGTACCTTTTGTGCGCTTCCACCTGCAGTTTAGAAGGGAAAATAGAAGAAAAAGCGTTCTCTACAGCCAGTATGCAACAATCGAGATGAAGCTGAAGCTTTCACTGATACGCGAGTTTTTTTCCTTTTTGAAACTGTATAGCATGAGCCTGAATGTTTGTGGAAAAAATGTCACAACGTATCTCTGACTAATTTTCATCTAAATATTTTAATAGTTATCTTAATTTTTGAATATGTAAATTCGAAAAATTATACAAAAATCTCTGGTAATGTAAATTTTAAAAATGGAATCTTTTGAAAAATTATGCGAGAATGAAGTAACAAAATATTTGCTTTTCGTAGATATTAATACGAATTACAGGAAAATATCGAGAAAATTAAATATATACATTTTTTTTCCTTTTTAAACACGCGCTGAATTTAATATATTTTATTCTTGTATAAATTATTAGAAGTTGGACATGCGTGAATCCATGTTCAAAATTTAATTTTTAATCTTTAGTATGTAAATAAAATATATAATCGATATAAAATTCTCCATTTTATTTTTACAAATTTACTTTTGATTCCTTCAACTCGAATTTCCGAACAACTCGCGGCTATCAAAAGTGGTTTGCCAATCCCTCGATGCAACCACGAAAACCTCATGCTTCTCGCACTTTGCACGAATCTTCTTCTTCTTCTTCTTCTTCTTCGTCTCTTCCTCTTTTGCATCCGGATAAACTTCTCTCTAATTTTCAAACAACGAGGAACGAACTTTCCTAAACTGTTCTCTTCGCGAGTTTCTCTTTTCTACCCGCAACTTTCAGAATTGAATCGCTAATTTCGTTGGCGAGAAAGCTGAACCTGTGATTCTCCTCAGGTTCTTTCCCACCAAGATGTTAAACTTAGCAAAATTTCAAGCGGATCTGTTTCAGCTACATAGCTAGAATTCTTCCATCATTGAGCTTATCACATATAACGCTTCTCCTATTTCTTTTCTATTTTCATTTCATTTTGGTTATTTCAGAAATTTAATATCGTAAATTAAGCGAATTATAAAATTACCGTGGTTATTCATCGAATATTACACTCTGGATTACGCCATATTTAATATTATGTCCCATACATTGTTTGTTCATTACAAAGTGAGGTTATGTTTCAAGAAAAGATTTTTCGGATAACAACGAAAAATATGAAAAGAAACTTTATAATCCAACTAAAAAACAATAGATATAATTTTAATGAACATGTTTAATGTAAAAATCGTCGTGAAAAAGTGAGGTTATGTTTCAAGAAAATAATCTTCTCACCTTAATACACATCGAAAAGCTTGTTGTGTGACCATCTATTTTATCGACTACAACGATACGTCGTAACTAGATATTGCTCCATAATATTCACGAATCCATTCTTACTTACAATATACAAAAGATACGTTTTATCGACGAGAAGAAGGGAATGTGGAGAGTAATCAAGGAAAATGCGAAATATTAAAGGCAACCGGCGTCCTTTAGCTGTTGCCACTTGAGAAGATAAGGCTGTACCGTTTTTCGCCTAAATGCTCTTCCGTGGCTACCCGCTTTTAACGAAAAAGCACTCGGTCTTGTGTACAACGCTCGTGCTCGCTTATCCCTCCGTATGCGCACGCAACGTGTCCGAGTGTATGCGCGCTTTTTATGTACCATACACACTCACGCTTGGTTAATGCACGCGAAAGAACAAAAGACACTTTGGACGGACCACGTGGCCGTAAATGTCGCGATTCTTAAGCGAATCTATTCGCTTTCGAGGGCTTACGTGTGTGCTTTTTAACTTTAAAAAGTTTTACTTTTATCTTTGAGGAATTGGAAGATTTATTTTATTTATATTATTGCATTGCGTTTGTGTGCCGATATATATTGTAGGATATGTTTTGAGGCTCGATTCTGGAGAGGTTAAAACAAGGATGTGCAAAAATATTAGATTGTCTCAGGTATGTATACTTTTTATTTTTGAATTTAATCGTAAATTATTGAATAGCGTTAGGTAAAGTGTAAGAAATTATTTAAATGATTGTTCTTCTTAATTATTTTTTCAATTTTTCTTAATTAAATAACCTATACGTGTATATATTTGTACTCGTAGACTTCATATTCCCTGTATTATTTAACCAAGTATGAAACGATTCTTGAAAAAGAAATTTATTTAAGAATAAATCAAAGAGGATTAAATCACTGATTAATATATTTGTATAATTTGTATAATTCTTACGAAAAAAAAAAAAACTTTTCTGGTCTACAGAGAATTAATTCGAATGACTTTCGTTTCGTCTTCGTAAACAAACGAGACAAAGAGGGAAGCAGTCGATAACTCTAGCTCGACTACAAGTCGAAGTGAGCTGGTAGCAGCCATACTACAAACAATCCCAAACGGAAATACATCGGAATATCGCGTATCGTTTCGATACGGTTTAGATCACAGGGAGAAACTTGTTCCGTTCGACAAAGTATCGTGAATAGGATTGGAACTCCTGATGGAAAGTTTCGGTGCTTGAAAGACCAGGGACCAGGGATGAACTTGGACTTTCGCTCGCGACGACGACCCTACCTTCAACCGGTAAGTTTGATAGACTTTGGCGAGGAATAAATTGGTCGATGAATTTTTATTGGGATCTCGACCTTGAGAAGATGTTAGATTGAAGATGGAGAGATTGGATTGATCTCGTCTCGAAGGCAACGAGAAAAGTAAAAACTTTTAATTTTTATACAATTTTCTGAGTTGATAGATTAAGTTAATTGTTTGAGGAGTAGTTTTTGAGCTCGAACGATAA
>NW_006263446.1:744151-749150 GCF_000469605.1 Apis dorsata
AAAAAAATTGAGGTTAGGTTGGATTCGTAAATTTGTATAAATAAACACAACGTGGTTGAGAATAGTAGAAAATGACAATTTTTAATTTGTCACAGGAATTCTTTTATAAATTAAATTATTTTATTTCTACAAGCTTAATCGACGAGAAAAGATCGAGGTCTTCAATATTTTGCACTCGAGAATTTCGTTCAAAGTTCTAGAAATTCTTTAAAGTTGGGAGTTTAAAATTCTCTGGAAGAATCTCGTAAGAAAAATTCTTTCGAGAATCCAGATAGGTTTTATCCCTTTTGGATCCCTTTGGATCTTTATTAAAATTTGTACCACCAATAATAAAAACGCGTACACTTTCCATTCTTCTGGAAAATCGAGCCCCATTTTCTCCTAATCGTTCGCATCACGTCGTTAATTATCCCACCCCATGTAAAAAACGTTTCTCAAACGAAAATTTTCAATTTTCAGATTTTATTCGTGACGTTAATTAACAACAAAGAGGAGAAGGTTTTATTCGAATTTTTCTCCAACCATAAAAAAAAAAAAAAAATCTCATTCCCCGATAGTTGACGTAAAACATTTTTACACAACCGACGTTTAAAAATTCTTTCGTTGGCGAAGAAAAAGAAAAAAAAAAATCGCTCGACATCCCATTTTCCACCTTTCTCCGCCGTCTGAAAACTCTGCCTAGAAAAATAATAATAACGATAATAACCGTAACTGGCGACGTTGAAAAATTAATTTCAACCAACACACGACACAAAAAGAGTCAGAAAAAAATTAGAATCCCTCCAAAAAAAAAAGACGAAGAACGAATCGTGATGCAAACGGATATATGCCAAGCGCTTTAATCATCGCTCGTCAAAGGGAATAAAGCATGCAGCGACGCATACGGCGAATATCGAAAATAAAATTATAAGTAAGATTTATCTGTGTGTTGTTCTCGTTAGCATTGTTATCCTCGCCAACGATCGTATGCGATTGCGCAAATTGATGTAAATTGATCTTCCCTGGTTCAGAAATTCGCTTCGTCGATTTTTTTTTTATTTTCCTGATTATTGAATTCAAGGTCATTCGAGTATAATAGAATAAGGCGCGTATGCAAGGAAAATGCTTCGGTGAAAAATGAATGGAATAGAATGAAGAATAAAATTTGTTCGTTCGAAAATTTTTAAACGAATCTGACTGATTTTGGATTACTAATAATTTATTAAACATGAAAATGAATGAAAAGTGTGATGTTAAGATGTTAAAATTTTTATTGTTTTTTTTTTTTTAAATTTTCTTGAGAAAATGAATAAAATTCTCCACGAAAGAATTCTATTCGATTGTTTTTAATAATCTCTTATTTGAGTCTTTGAGGCGACAAATTGTTATTCTTCGTTCTTTCATTTTTGTATATAAAATATTCTGTACGGTATAATCGTTTTAGAAATGAATACAAATTTTTGAAATAACGTGTTGCAATTATAATCACAAAAGATTATTAAGAAAATATTCGATATCACTTTCTTCTGAGATTATTACTTATAAAGTTTACATTCCTTATCCCAATTAATTAATCCGATAAAAGTTTTCTTTTCTTTCCTACATCACTGTAAATGTTTTACAACTCGATGAAACTACTTTTGAATATTCTTAACGCTTGTTTTTATTTCGACTGCCAAGCCGTTTTTTTCCTTGCGCTATATTTCCGCTTTTAATACTGACTGCTTTTCACAAACTTTTATTGCAACACTCCTGAAGTTGAAATCGCTTTCAATGCTCCATTTTTTTTTCTTTTTTTCTATTTTTCGTAATATTTTTAAAAGATTCGCGTTTTATCAATGCGGTTTTACCTACTTCCACAACGAACGAAACAGTCCAACTCTTAGATCGAAATTTTTTTTTTCTGATCAAAATTTTTAAATTTTTCGTATTATAAAAATATCAAAATATTTATAACAATGAATTTCGGTATTTCATTAATTTAAAGATCTCCAAAGCCTCCTAGAAAAAGATAAAAACTCTTTAATACATTTTAATATTTAGATTCCTTTATATTCACAATAACAATTTTTTTACGTAATTTATAAAAATTATCGAGAGCAAAAACTGTATTACCTTGTAATTATCCTTACAACAATCTATCTTTTTAAGTCTTTTCAAAATTCGCTATATAAAAGAATTAATAATAATAATAATAATAATAATAATAATAAACTCCTTCGTCATTTAAAATTTTTTCCTCCTCGAACTTGTCGACCAGTATTCTCGAATGCAGTTGTATCAGATGTGGAACCGCGCCATCTGTATCCGTACACGTTTTTCTGCGCGGGATAAATGGCGCGTTGCGCGCAAAGGTAATTTAATGGGCGAAAAGGCAATGGACCTGTGGCGATTTATCTTACCGCGGGACTTACCGCTCGTTTTCGTTGCTAAGCGGCGAAAGAAAGGTTGGAAAATATCGCGACGAGGAGGAAAAGGGGAAAGAAAAATGTCGGATGGCGAGAGAAAAGAAATCGAGTGGTTGGAGTCGATGTTGTAAATGTTACGATAAACGTTCGGTCGAATTCAGTTTCAGTTCCGGCTCGTAAATAATTTTGTCGACGATTTTCCTTTTTTTGAAGACCGGTTAATTCCGAAATTTCGTTACAGGGAAAACAGATTTTCTACAGGACTTCTTCTTTCCTTTTTTTTATTTCTCGAATTTTTTCTCGATTTGCGATTATGGATTTCTTTGTATTTCATCGCGTGAAACGTTGGATATTTGATCGGTTTTTATAGTAGCTGTTGTGTGGAATGTTTCATTTGTTTTGAATATTTATATGCATCTATAAATTTTTAACGTTTTTCTTTGATTTTTTTTCCCAGTAAAATTTAATATTTTAGCAAACGTGTGATTTAAGGAATTTATTTATATTTGTAGAGAGTATCAAGAGTTTTAAGGTTATAATTTTTTTGTAGAAAAAATCGTAATTTTTATTTTTGTCGTTTCTGTATTCTGTAAGAATTTCCTTTTATCCTTCTAAGTACGTAAGTACTGTTTATTATGTAAGTAGTGTTGGAAAGGATAAGCCAGGCTTGAAGCGATTCGTCTGCTCAAGCGTACAGATCTATCACTGTCTAGAGTTTTACACAAAAACTCGTATCAAAAAATAATTAATTTCAATATTAAAATTTCTATAAGAAGGATATAATTCATGCATAATTAATTAAATAGAAGAAAAAAATAACTTTAATTTTAATCTTAAGAAAAGAAATATACATATCTACAAATTTTTATTTTCTTCGCCATCTGTACATTACAATTTTATTCTTCAAAATTTTATATTTTCTCACATTCACTAATAAATAAATCCTATGACCTTTCATAACGATTAAATTTTACGTTTTCTCACACGCAAAGGATAAATCAGACTTATAATAGGTTAACCTCCAAAGCTTTACTTTTACGTTCAATTTTATTTTTTTCAGCATTTATATAACATTTATATACAACCTTACATTCCTTTTCCAAATTTTACATTCTCATGCCTAATAATAAACAAATAAACAAGAATAAGTAATGTCAGCGCGAGTAGCTCGGTAAAGGATAAGTCAGACCTCGATAATATATACCTTCACCATAGCTTAAATAACACCAGCAAAGCCTCGAGCTTTGCACGAACCTCGTATCCAACTTCGTATAACGTTTCGCCGTCGGGTAAGAAAGAGACTATACGTGGGATATATCCTGGAGAGGGTGTGGATCAGAGGCAGAATTTCTCTCTCTCTTTTCCTCTCTTTCCCTCTCTCTCTCTCCTTTCAATTTCACTTTATTTCGCATTTTCGCGTCCCTGAGGCGCGCAGAGGAAACTGGAAACTCCGCCACGGGACGAAACACTGCCGCTTTCAAAGATAACGAGAGATTTTTTCCACTCCGCTTGCTAGAAAGGACATTTAAATTCGCCGTTAATAACCGGCCGAAGGTCGAAAAACAGCAGATAGTCGTCATTTCTGTTTGCACACACGTGCTGCGTACACTCCCTGCTACAAGTAAGCAAGCTTTAGTTTTTTCGATATACGCGCAACGTGTATGATATATATAACAACGTATATAATATATATATATATATACATTCTAATCCTTAAGAAATAAATTCCTTAAGTACATCGTATAAATTTATCGATCGATGGAATAATTAATAGTGAAATATATTTCAACGTATTACGTAACAAATATATAAATAGCAAGAAACGATTAAAAACTTACAAGACGGATATCTTTTCAACCGAATCACAATGATTCGACGAAGATATTAAACTGGATAAGATAAGAAAATTTAATTCGATAAAATATACACGAACGGTTTTATAACTCTTCGATTCTTGTTATCGCAGTTGAGATGTTTACTAGGCGTGGACGAGCGTGTGGAACGATATAATTGCGAATGGACGAGCTTTGGTAGGCGGAGATGTTTCTCGAAGTTTCTCGGTCGCGGCCCACTTACGCGGGGCAAAATATCCCGCGGAGCAACCTTATTTTATTTCTCTATTCCTCGTACTTTTCTCTCTCATTTTTCCTTTCAAAAATAACGGGGATAACCAATGGATTTATGCGAAATGCACGCGGCGGTAATTGTTGGGAAAAAAACTGTTGGAACACGTGGCTGGATCGCACGTTGTTTGCACGATCGATTAACTTTTTTTTGTCGATATAAAAGATGGAGGGATTCGTAAAAGTTCTTCAGACTGGTATATATATATATTATGAAACACTTTGAGAGATTATATATATATTTTTTTCAGATTATATTTTACCAATCACATAATATACATTGTTCATCGAGGTGAAAAATAGAATTTATTCTCTTAAACGTTTCTTTATTGCTCATTTCACTTGAATCATTCTTTTTAGTTTCTCTTCTGTTCTTTCCTCTCGTCTTTAGATTGGAGTTTGTTTATGCGAAATAAAATTTGTATAAACAAGAGCGAAGGAGAAGGAAAGTTAAGTGGATGCTTCATCCTTCACGATCCTTTTTTTTTT
>NW_006263446.1:749390-750775 GCF_000469605.1 Apis dorsata
TTTTTATAAATATTAGAAGATATTCGCGAGTTGTTGAAATTAACATTCAAAATTAACGCTCGATATTTATATTCGAATAAAATTATCATAAATCTTGATAATCTTTATTTTAATACATTTTTAACAAAAGAAAGAGTATGCTTAAAATATGTCGTCAGTTATGATTTTTATCATCCTCCCCTTGTTTCGACTCGTTGAAGCGAAAAATTTATTCCATCAAACGACCAGACTTTCCCAGACGCGTCACAATCACCGTGTCCAAACGCAAACAAAGAAGGGGACACAAAAGAAGAGGGAATATTCTCTTTGCAAGAAGAAAACCCCTCGTTTTCGAAACCTTCCACGTCCATTTGCATCGAGCCGTGGTGAATCAAGATAATCAAGAAATTTAATCAACCCCTCCATTTCCTCCTCCTCCCTCCCAACATTTCCTGCCCCCCTCCTCCTCCCATCTCTCTTCCAACGATGTTCTCTGGCGCAATGCGTAATATAGGGTCTCGTTTCTCGAGAAAAGACGTGTCCGAAGAAAATTAAGATTTAACCCGTCGATTAGGCGTGTCGACGAGAAGATTCTCCCCCTTCCTCCTCTTCCTTTTCCTTCTCTTCGATCCTCTGGGACTCGTATTCACGGGAATAGAACAGGTTCGTCCTTTGGATAGGTTCCAAATATTAGTTTAAAATCTCTTTCTCCAATATTTTTCAATATTTGTAATAAATTGTTTGCGATGGTGTTAATTGAAATTTTGTGATTTTTTTTTCTTTAAATTTTAAGATTCCTGGAAAATGATAGGTGTTAAATAGTAATTTAAAATTTCTTTCAATATTTTTCAATATTTAAAATAAATGTTTCTTAATTTTGTGATTTTTTTTTTTAATTTTAAGATTCCTAAGAAATGATGATAGTTTTAAAAAGTACGATTATGATTTTTTTGAAATTTTAATATTTTGACAGGCATATAAGTAGTTTATACCAATAAATTCCGAGCCAATTCTTTCTTTCCAAATTTTCTATGTCTGTTACAGGATCCATGGAATACTGATAAATTTTCACAATGACAATTCCCAACTATTATTATTGTACAACGAATAAAGAAAATAGAAGAAGAATAACTTAATATTAAAAAATAAATATTAAATTATGAATTCAGAAATAATCAAATCTTGGTATCCCAATCCTGCATAAAAATATCAACATGGATAATTTGGAAATATAAATATGGTCCATCACACCTCATACATTAGATTTAATTCATCTTAACGACGTTCTTGATAGAATTCGATGATGAATTGGAAGAAAACGCAAAGGAGAAATGGGAAGAGCAACGAGCGCTAATTATAAAAGGGTCAAGTGCTCGTATTTTTTTTTTTTTTTTTTTACTAAGCTG
>NW_006263446.1:750941-752931 GCF_000469605.1 Apis dorsata
TCAGAGTGTGCGGGTTTACGGGTTCCGTGGACTCATAATGGTTCTTGGAACACGCTTTGTTAAACGAAGAATCATCAGGCGGAGATTTGAACGTCGATTAAATTTTACGATGATCTCGCGACGACGAATATTCACACTTTTACCATTTTTTTTCTCCCCAAGCGTTGAATGAAAATCTCATCGACACTTTCCTCTTAATTATTCATTTTCTAATTATCAGCTTTTTTACTTCAGCAGATGTAACGTGTATAAAGTGTACATATTTTTTTTCTCTTCTTCTCTTAATTACGATTCGTCCTGAAGCAAGAAAAATCCAAATTTCATTCCTTTCTTCGAAATGAATTTCGAAGAAATTTCGTTTCGTTTCGTTCGATCTTTTAAATAGAGGATCCAAACAAATTATTTCCATTGTAACTGGTAATATTAATTCAATTAATTTTGTACCAATTTTCAACATCTTACTATTTCCATTATTCATTCTCTTATCTAATAATATACGGTTGTCAGCAAAAAGAAAGGGCATGAAGTGAGGTATTCGATGCAAAATTAAGATCATCACGGAGGGTGAAGCAAATCAATCCAGAGAAATACGCTTGATTCACGACCGAAACCTGTTACTCGAATCCCCCTGCCCCCTCGTTCGTCCCTCTTCACGATTGCTCGACGAGCTGTCTGTGCCTGCGCTGCGAGTGAACACCGACAACGATGCTCGAAAAATCTCTCACGAGAAGGGTGAGACGACCATGCAAACAGCTCGAACAAAGGAAAGGAAGGGGAAGGGGGGAGGAGGAGGAGGAAGGAGAGGGTTATCGTCGAAATTGTGCCGGCATTACTTCAGCTCCAAAAAATTTCTCTCGAAATTACTCGCTCTCGGAGGATGGAAACAAACGTTCTGAGAGGGAGAGGAAGATGAAAGGGGGAAGAGAGAGAGAGAGAGAGAGAGAGGGGGGGGGGAAGAGGGAAGAGAGAGAGAAGAGGGAAGAGGGAAGAGGGAAGAGGGAAGAGAGAGGGAAGAGGGAAAAGGGGAGAGAAGAGGGAAGAGGGAAGAGGGAAGAGGGAAGAGGGAAGAGGGAAGAGGGAAGAGGGAAGAGAGGGAAGAGGGAAGAGAGAGGGAAGAGAGAGAGAAGAGGGAAGAGGAAAGATGGAAGAGAGAGAAAAGAGAGAAGAGGGGAGAGGGAAGAGGGGAGAGAGAGAGAAGAGGGAAGAGGGGAGAGAGAGAGAAGAGGGAAGAGGGGAGAGAGAGAGGAGGGAAGAGAGAGAGAAGAGGGAAGAGGGAAGATGGAAGAAAGAGAAAAGAGAGAAGAGGGGAGAGGGAAGAGGGGAGAGAGAGAGAAGAGGGGAGAGAGAGAGAAGAGGGAAGAGGGAAGAGGGGAGAGGGAGGGGGGAGGGGGGAGGGGGGGAGAGGAGAGGGAGGAGGGAAGAGAGAGAGAAGAGGGAAGAGAGAGAAGAGGGAAGAGGGAAGAGGGAAGAGGGGAGAGAAGAGGGAAGAGGGAAGAGGGGAGAGAAGAGGGAAGAGGGAAGAGAGAGAGAAGAGGAAAGAAGGGAGAGAGAAGAGGGAAGAGGGGAGAGAAGAGGGAAGAGGGAAGAGAAGAGGGAAGAGGGAAGAGAGAGAGAAGAGGGAAGAGGGAAGAGGGAAGAGAGAGAGAAGAGGGAAGAGGGAAGAGAGAAGAGGGAAGAGAGAGAGAGAGAGAGAAGAGGGAAGAGAGAGAGAGAGAGAGAAGAGGGAAGAGGGGAGAGAAGAGGGAAGAGGAGAGAGAGAAGAGGGAAGATGGAAGAGAGAGAGAAGAGGGAAGAGAGAGAGAGAGAGAAGAGGGAAGAGAGAGAGAGAGACAAGAGGGAAGAGAGAGAGAGAGACAAGAGGGAAGAGAGAGAGAAGAGGGAAGAGAGAGAAGAGGGAAGAGGGGAGAGAAGAGGGAAGAGGGAAGAGAGAGGGAAGAGGGAAGAGAGAGAGAAGAGGGAAGAGGGAAGAGGGAAGAGAGAGAGAAGAGGG
>NW_006263446.1:752939-753395 GCF_000469605.1 Apis dorsata
AAGAGAGAGAGAAGAGGGAAGAGGGAAGAGAGAGAGAGAGAGAGAGAGAGAGATTCTTAAAGGCGGAGAGGAAACTTGGAAGGGTGGCCTCCACCCTGCTCGTTAGCTGTTACAACTTGCAGAGGGCATGAAGAGATCCCTGTTCTCCCCCTCGCCCACCCCATAAAGATGGCCTCGACCATTCGATGTAACCTTTCCCCCGTGTGAGATTTCGTGTGCCAGGTTTGGCTGCGATTTCAATTTATATCCAATTGAAACTTGGTTGGCTTAATTTGCTTGAATATTTGGAAGAGGGAGGAAGAGAAAGGGAGAGAGAGAGAGAGAGAGAGAGAGAGAGAGTGAGAATTGTTTTCTTTTAAGGAAAAATTAGAAAGAGACTAACACGAGACAAGATTAAGTTCCAAGATCTTTTTCTTGTGATAAGAAATAAATTTAACGATGAGTAATTTTTTTTTT
>NW_006263446.1:753893-757248 GCF_000469605.1 Apis dorsata
TCGTACAGATTTTTTTTTATATACATTAAAAAAGTCACAAAATATGGATAAAATTTTATCGGTAAACAATTCCTCGTTTTTACATAACATTTTGGACAAGTAAATTTTTCTTTTTCACTTTGGTAGCGATGTTAATTTATCATATATTTTTGATTAAAAAAAAAAAAATCTGTGAAATTTCATCGTCACTCGAATAATATATTCAACTTTTAAAAGGTTGCAACGATGAGGGAAGAAAAATTTAAGCAATTTGGACGTGTGTTGTAGAAAGATTATATTAACAAAACAATATTTTCCTCGTTTCCTTGTAATCGTTTATTCGAAGAAATTTTCTCGTTTACGATCGCGAATGCATTATACCGACGGATTAAAGTATCTTATCTCGAATGCACAGACGGCCACAAGCAGCATTCACATTGTATTTCACTCGCGACCGTGCACGAGGAACAAAAATGAACCTAGTAGAATATGAAACGTGACTTTAAACAAATATCCTCACCAAGGAAAATTCGATTAGAGATTCGACTGATTTTAAAGACGTGAAGGAATAGTATAAACAAGGGATTGTATGTTTAATAGGATGTAGAAATATCTTTTTTATTGAATTTTGATACATTTCTGGTAAGATAAATGAAAAATACTTTGAATGAGTGAAATGAAACAAAGTAATTGAATTTTTATTCAAATTTAAATTCTTGTCTTGGATCTCGTATATTTTACTATAAAAATATTGCCCGCCTAATATAACGTCTTAAATGTCGGGTAACGAGTAAAATATGATAATAGAGGTCTTACATCACTTGTCACGTTCTATCCCTGTCTTGCCTTCTACCTATAGTGCTTGATGCAAATATTTATTTTCGCTTCGTATTTTAAACCGTTTATGCCGGAGAATATTATACTTTCCTTTTTGAAGTACAAGAAATATAATATATTTAAAAACAGGAAAATTGAAATCTGTTCAACATCGGTGAAAAAACATTATTCTTTAAATTTCGCAAGTCGAAAAATAACGGAACAGAAGAAAAAAATGAAAAATTCAAAAGAAAATTATTTCATTCGATACGTAAAGTAAAATATAATTATATCATCATTCGTGTATATTTTAATTACGACACGTTTCTACGTTCAAGAATCACGTGATCTGTCACCGAATGTCAAACAGACAAATAAATGGACGAAAAATATGACTTACCAGCTATGATACCAGTGATATGGCACTGCAGACAGACAACGAGAGCGAGCAACGATGTAGTTCTCATTTTTCACTCGATTCGAACCGCAGCCCTGCTGACAGACCAACTCGCCAAATCGATCGATGATCGTATATATATCGTAGGAACGCACGTGTAAACGTCGCACAATCGCGAAGAACCCCTTTGTGTTCTCAGTCCGTGCACTGGCTCTTACCACGTAAACATTTGCGAACGATGTAACGTTGCCACGTTCGATTTTCGACGTCCAACTATCCGACACGATCCGACGCGTACCCCTATCGTCCCATAACAAATAATATTTTCGATATCGGGAAGCGAGAAACGTTAACCAAACTTCGCTTGACGTTTCGTCGCCGGCAAACGAGCGGACAACATCCTCCCTCCTACAAGGATCGAAACCGACTGAGCACGGCGCATCGAGTCCCTTTGCATCGTTGTCCGAAAAAGGGGTTATGCGCACGTGCGAGCGTCGACCAATCGGAACGCACAAATGGCCATTGCTAACCGCACGCGATTTTTTTTCTCGAATTTAAAAAGTGCCTTTCCCTGTTTTCGTTCACGAGATCCATGGAAACAGACTCCGCAGCCTCTTGTCGCCATAAAATTCTGACATCCGACCAGGCTTTTTCTTTCGTCGTTTGCGTAACGTGAGACTCGGATCGAGCGTGTACGTGTGTGCACATCACGCTCGAGAGTATGCATACACGCGCGTTGCAGCGCAACAGGCACGCGAGGACGTGAAATCTGAACTTGCGGTGTTTAAACAGATTTATGGAGAAAAGTAATTTTCTGGTATACGATGCTTATGAGGATTATAATGGTGTTTGTAAGTTGTTCGAAGAATTTTTTTTTTAATGTAATTGTATCTATGATATAGTAATCGCATTATTCCTTTTTGTTAAAATATCAGTGATTTATCAAAGCGACGATTTTAATACATTTTTATATTGAATCAAAGTATATTATGCGTTTCTAATCTCTTCTCGTTATGCATATCTTGTGAATTTTATTTATTCGTTTCAAAAAAGTGCATATATTTTGTCCAATAAATTTAATTAAAAGTTTCTAACTTTGAAAATATGAACTACGTGTTGCGACTATTTTTTACATTCGGGGATTAAATTTTTTTATCGGAATACATACGAGCAACTTTTGACATATTGTTTTAATATGTTTCAGTAACGTTATTTGAAAAAAAAAAAGTACGATAAAAACTAATTATATTATACAATTTTCAAAGGTAGAAATAATCTTTTTAAATAATATTTTATGAATAAAATTACATTTCACGAAAATTAAAATTCGTATGTGATCAAAAAATAAATAAATATAATAATTAAAAACAATAACATTTGGAATTCCATTTCTTTATCATTTAGCTTCATCATATTCTCAATTATATAAAATTCCATACATATATTACGTATATTATAAAATGACTTGTATTATATATTGAAACAAATCCACGTTTTAACAAAATTGGTTATCAACTCCTACTAAAACATATTATGGAAATTCTCATTTTGATTTTGTTTGTTCGTGAATTATTTACGCGTCGTAATTTCAAACTGCATATTGTTTCCCGTCGAAAAACCAGCTTTTTCCCCCTGTTTACTCGCATGACAGATTGTTCGTCGCTGTCAGACGCATTCAACGTAGTAGACCAGTTTCAAAGAATTATTTGAACCGTAAACATGGTTGCAAATAATTTTACAGAAAAAGATTTTTCATTATTGAAAATTTTTGTAAACGTTTAAATAATAATCAAAAATTATAAAATATATTTTAAATATAAGAGATCCATTTATAATTCTACATGGATATTTGATTTAATTTATAACATCTGACGATACGAAAAAAGTATTGGTAAATTTGAGTAGAATATATTCGAATATAACATTTAAATATTCGTAAAAGAATAAAAGATGGAAAAAGAAGAAATTTTTGCCGAAACCCGGGATCGAACCGGGGACATTTAGATCTTCAGTCTAACGCTCTCCCAACTGAGCTATTTCGGCTTGTTGTATTAAAATTTTTAATGGCGGTTTTACTCAAATTTAAAAAGATCAATTGACTTGTCATTTCGTTAATTCTAAAATACAATTAATCTTTTTTTTTTTTTTTTTTCATATAACCAC
>NW_006263446.1:757474-765717 GCF_000469605.1 Apis dorsata
GTTTCTATCTTTTTTATTTTATTATCACGCATTTCGAAACCTATTATAATCTAAATATTAATATTTTTATAAAAATAAAGTAATCTTTCGTAATATAAACTTCTTTGAATATTTTATATAACAATTACTTGAATTTAATATTGATTTGAATAGAATGTTAAAATAAATAAATATCGTAAAGGATTTATAGATTTATCGTATTGCACACTTGTTGAACTTCATTGAAGTACTAACAATATGCTACGATAATTGGTCAAGTTCCAATAATACTCACGATAAATTATAGTCCATGGTTTGCATTCGTCATTCTTTTCTCTAACTCGACCTACTTTTATCACATTGTTTCACATATCCTGTTGCTTGTCAGTCTTAGCACGATGTACAAGTTTACATTTCCCAGAACAGGCGTTAAGGTTATTCGAAGGGAGAGAGATTGGTTGCAATTCATGGTCGCCAACGAAATCATATGATAGATAAAGATGGATATAAATACTACGTAAACAAACCACGAATTTAAAAGAGAGACAAAAGAGATTATCAAGGACGAATAAGTTTAATTTAGATGTTACTTACTAAAACGTTAAACATCATTCATATAATAAAAAATTAAAAAAAAAATTAATTATGTAAAATTTTGTTCAATAATTATTACATATACGTTTATAATTCTTTTTAATTTAATATTTTTTATTTCATTTTTATTTTTTATTTTTTTTTATATAAAAATATTTCATATTAAAAATTTATTAATATACATTATACAATATTAAAAACTTCATTTTAGAATCTAATTAATTATTAAATATTATTAAATGAATTAGAATTAAAATATATAAATTTGGCGTGTTTTTGATCTTTATATTAATATCATCAATTATTATTTCTGTTTATTATTAATTAGATTATATTACATCTTGAAAAATTTTTAAAAAAGTGTTCGATGAAAATTAATATATTTTTTTCAAACATATATAAAATATAAATAAAATGTATATAAAATCTTATATTACAAATAAATTATTTATCATATTTATTGAATTATTGACAAGAAACAATTTTATGTATGGCTGTTAATGGAAAAACAGGAATAAACAACACTCTCGTCCTCGAAACTGGTTAAAACGACTTGAAAAACATCGTCGAGGCCGCCATAATATTCTTCCTGCCTGAACTTGGCCTACAGTTTTGTGCGCTTGCTACGTTCACGACGTTCAGTGTCGCGTCGTGCGTAGATGGTGACGGTTCGTTGGAAGAGGATTTTTAGTTAATGGAAAGTTCACCGGGAATGTGGAAGTATATTTGCGAATAAATCTCTTCCTCGCGCTCTACCGAGTGTAGGTGCATCGAAGAAAGGGAAAAGTATCGTCATTCGCAGTTGCAATCGTACATTATGGCAAATTTAAGACAAACTCCGCTGACGTGTAGTGGACATACTAGACCCGTGGTGCATCTCGCATTCTCCGATATCACTGAATCTGGATATTATCTGATTTCGGCGTGCAAAGGTAATTAATTTTCGATTTTTTTTTTGCCTTGAAGAGAAACCAGTGACTCGTATCGGTCAATCTCTTTCTTTTTTTTTTTTCTTTACGACCGACACGTTCTTGTTCGCCTTGGCCCAGTTTCTTCGAAAACCAAGGTTTTTGTAACTTACGTATTTCGAGGTTAGATACTGTATATTTGCGACGTTCGTACGATTTCCTGTATGCCGTTCGATAATTTCAAGACAAATGTATGAATTGGTTGAATTAATCTATACATTGATCATATATGTATTCATATATTATCTTGATGAAATTTTTCTAACCTATTTTTTTTTAGCGAAGATTATTATTGAATCACGTGCATGTTTTATTTATTTTGATTTTAAAATTGTTTTGATGAATCATTTATTTATATATATATATATTTATAAAAAGGAAAAAATTTTTTTTAATATGTTTTTAGATGGCAAACCTATGTTACGACAAGGAGATACTGGAGATTGGATTGGAACATTTGAAGGACATAAAGGAGCAGTGTGGGGTGTTGCATTAAACCCTCAGGCTACAAGAGCTGCTTCAGGTGCTGCAGATTTTAATGCTAAAGTTTGGGATGCAATAAAAGGAGAAGAAATTCATTCGTTTCAACATAAACATATTGTTAAATCTGTCAACTTTAGTACAGACTCTAATTATTTGTGCACTGGCTCTAATGAGAAACTTGTACGAATTTATGATCTTAACAAACCAGATGCAGCACCACAAGTATATAAATTCATAAATTCATATTTGCAAATATAATATTTTGCATTTTTTTTAATCAATAATATCAACAGGTTTTCTCAGGTCATAAAAATGGTATCAGACATGTTACCTTTTTCAATAATAATACTGCATTAATTACTTGTGGCGATGATAAAACATTAAGAGTTTGGGATAGGAATAGCGGCCAAGAAGTCAAAAGGTTAGATTTTCCGGCAATTCCAAATTCCATGGAAGTATCAAGAGATGGAAATATCATTACCACAACTCATTCCAATATAGTTACTTTTTGGAATAGTAGAGAGTATGTACATTTCTTTTTTTTTATTATATATTTTATTTTGTGTTTGTGAATTTGTAATTGTAAATCTGTAAATTATGTCATTGAAAAGAAAGAAATATAAGAAGGTATATAACAAAACAAGTTCAAGATATTTTGATACATAACATGTATTTTTTTATGTACTTATTATTAGTACAGGCACATTAATATCCTGAGCATGGATTTGTTATAAAACCTTCAAGTTAGCCTTGGTTCACTAGAAAATATTTTCTTGCGTAATATTTTACATTCTAATAAGTTTTATATTTTTTATTTAATATCTTTTAATTATGTACTAATAAAACTTTTAATTATCTGTACAGATTAACCAAATTACGCGAATACACTGCACCAACACAAATGAATAGTGCCAGTTTGCATCCAGATTGTAGTATTTTTGTATGTGGAGGAGAAGATTTAAAAATGTACAAGTTTGATTATACTACGGGCGCGGAAATTGGTAAATTAATATTAATTACGAAATTGATAACATAACTATTATATTTCCTTACAGTTAACATATTTACAAATATTTAATATTATTTTTAGAATCATTTAAAGGACACTTTGGACCTGTGCATTGTGTACGTTTTTCACCAGATGGTGAATTATATGCTAGTGGTTCAGAAGATGGTACATTGAGATTATGGCAAACAACTGTTGGCAAAACTTATGGTCTCTGGCGATGTATAGAACAAACACCTGCAATACAAGAAAATACTACTGTGCTTAATAATAAACAAGAAGTTCCTGCCAGTTAAAAATCGATTCATAAATAATGTATTTTAATACCTTCCAAAAGAGAAAAAAAGAGAAGAATGCTTCATCGAGAGATGTACGTATTATATAAATGATAAATCACGAATTTTCATGGCAATTTATATCGTTGAAATTGTATTTAATCGGCTGATGTCTGTCATATGTTTTGAACATATATCAGATCTCTATAATATGTCTTGAATCAGCCTAAGTAATCGCGATATTCCGGGAAAAGCGATTTCATCGTAGTTTAATAAGCAATGGAAATCTGGGACGCCGTTTACTATTTATTATAGAAAAGAAAAAAAAAGAAATATTAACATTTATTAACATTATACATGTCACTATTATACTACAAAATTAGATAGAGGTGTAATGACAAAAAGAAAGACAATTCAGAATTAAATTTTGTGTTCGCATTTGTTATTTTCGCGTTATAACATTACTATACAAGTATAAAAAGGATTTATTTGGGCCACTTCTAGCGCAACTTTTTTAATATACATATCACTCATTCGCCTATTATTATTCACATTTTTATTCCTTTTGTCTAACAAACGTCACAATACCGTGACAATTTATTAAAGTCCTTTTTTCTCACACAGTAATTACGTACTACGAGATCACTGTACAATTTTTCTTTCAAACTGGCAATTGACAGTTTTATACAAGTATATCATGTACTGACCTCTTTTGACTTTCCTTATTCCAGTACACCTTCTTACGTATATATATATATACGTACATATATATAACATAAATTAAATACTTCTTATAATCTACAAAATAGTACTAAACATAACAAGAAAAAAAAAGAGAGAGGTATTCGTTACAAAATGAAACAATATTTGAAACATTTCCAGTCGAGTATATAATACAATGCGCGAATCTTAATACATATTACTTCTTGACCTCTCTTCATAGACGATTTCTATCAAAATGTACGAGTTGAAACGCGCGCATAACACATTCACCATGATTCTTGACTCGTATTCCTTACAAAAAAATTGTTCAACCTTTTACGATGAGTGCAGCTCGTTAAAAAAACTTAACATCACTGTCGTTGTATGATCTCTCAAAAGGAAGACAGTGATTCTTTTGCGTGTGATAGTTAGTAAGCAACCAGTTATAGGAGAGAAGTCTTTGTTAACATTTTTTTCCACCGCTCAACCTATGAATTGCGACAGATCGGGCAACTTGAATCCGTTGAACGAAACTGGCGTTGGCGCGCTTCTCAAACTGTTTCTGTGCGATACGAAACCAGGGAAACTGGTCGGCGTGGTAAATTGCTGAAGTCTCGAGGAAGCTTCCGTCGCTGCCAAAACGAAACCACACTGAGCTGTGCACACGTCATCGCGTAGAATTGCCTCGCGAGAAGCTTCGCGTAAAAGCTGATTACAGTCGGTAATCCTCAGAGAAGCGCATTGAGTCTGAAAAACGATTGCAATTTAATCTTTTATATCCGTTTCCCCAATTTCTTTCTCTAATTCATTCTAATAATTTATTTTCTGATTCATTCGTTTCAAAAAGACCTAGTGACTTTCCAGAAATCTTTAGATTACCGAGCTTCGGATCGAATAGGAAAAAGTCGAGTGAAACTAAATATCCCTGTAAGGTATCCAATTTCATAATAAGCGCATATTGGATTTCAAGAGGTATTTAGTTACGTATATACATAAAAATGGAACAAAATTTAAAAAGGAATAACGTATATATCTATATCCGCACGATGCTCGATCATAATTCAAGATTTCTAATGGAAGAATAATAACACGAGAGACGATCTCACGATTCAAAAGGATTAAATACAAGTTAAATACGTACGCCTTCGGCGGTGCAAACGCAGCTGGTGCAAGGCGTAGGGAAGCCAGACTCTCCAAGAGCAACGTTCCTTCCTCCGATCTGGCAACCATGCCTCGTTTCTCTCCACGCAGTCAGATCCATTTGCGGCATCGAGCCGCAAGGGACTCGCGGATTCAGAAAATTGCTCGGCAAATCGAACGCCGCCCTCTGCATGTCGTTTTGATTGTCCATGTTCTCGCACATAACCTTCGACAACGTGGATTTACGAATCTCGGCGAGTTGGTGCTCGGTGAAGCGGATATTCGGGTCGTCGGTCTCGTACCAGAATCTATCGCACTTTCTCGCCTGCCTGAATTGTATCGCGATTATACAAGCGAACGTGGGCCCCACCAATCCACCTTGAAGAGGTCTCTCGCTCATCCCGCCTGGGAACAAATCGATGTCGTCCACGGAAGCGTAGATGCGTTTCATTCGAGCTATTACCTCTGGCGCCATCTCCCTCGACAAATCTTCGAAAGTGGTCGCTCTTTTCAGATTGCACAGAGCCCTGTAATTGTTGTACGACGGTATACCGTGATCTCTGGCACGATGAACATTAAGAGCAACCAGGTCGATTCCAGAATACGGTATTCCGCGGATCTCGAACAGATGATTGGTCACCTCACCGGTTATAAATTGATCCAAAGTCTCCATAGGTGTCGCGACCAATCCTCGCGTCATTTCGTCCATCATGTTCGATTGATAGAGCACATCCGGGTCGAAGAAACCATCTCTGAGCAAGATAGACGGTTCCATGTTCTGATAGTTGCGATCCATTCTTGGCAAATGTGGCCTCAACAACGAGTGACCGATCCTGTACGCCGCGGAAGCGAATTCGGTGAGCACGCTGGGATTGCAAGTGGGAGAATATTCCTTGTAATAGCCTTGCGGCAACAGTTTCAATCCGTATAGAGTGACAGCGTTCCAACCAAGTATTCGAGGTAGGAATTCATTGTACGTGATATGCTGCAGCATCCCGCTGATTATGCGTCGAGATTGTTGGAATAGTTTCTCGCCATCCCAGTGAGGATTGATCTGCCTCAATCCTTCCACGATTCTATTATGCTCGCGCACCCACATGGTATGCATGACGGTTAGTCCAGGCTGCTCGGACGCTCGGCCGTCTCCGCCGATAAAACAGTAACCTGATTTAGCTTTGCACTCGGGATGCGTAGGCGATTGAGGAAGGAGATCCTTGGCCCCTCTATGCGGGCTCTGAGTGATGTTCATGCGACCGTTAAAGCCACGAAGTATGTTGCAGATACAAGTGTTCTCTCCGTAAACCACGGATCCGTCGAGAAAAGCAGTGTTCTGATTAATTTGTTCCCTCGGTCCGAGATGCTGTTGGCCCGGCAGCGACCTCATAGATGGGAAACACATTCGTGCGCCCGACGTTACGTTCACCGTGGGATAGTAATGGTCACCAGGTGGCACTGGGAAAGGATTACACTCCGGATGAACCGTTCTAGGCGAATCGCAAGAACGGCAGCTAGGTATAGACTCGGCGAAACCTTTGTGAATAGGTGTCATGGTGAGGTCGTGGTCCAGAAATTGTGCGAACTGCATTACCATCAGAGTGTATCGATTGTGCAAGTTGGAGATGTCGGGATGAATCACCGTGGAGATCACTCGGGGGTTTGGTAGAGGCACTCCTGTTACAGAGGTGCTTCTCGGCTTCGACACACCGTCTTCGTAGACCGGAGGCAGCAATCTGGCGAATGTTGTCAACGATTTGCCCAAGTTGGGATTGCGTAGATTGTTGCAGTGGCCCGAGAGGGTTCTGTATGGAGAGGTTGGATCGCAAGGGCTATCGTCCACGGGGCACTCGACTTCGTCGTGATTCGTAGGCTTCTTTTGGGACAGGAATCCGGAAATATCGACGTTTTGCAGCAGATCTGAGAAATCGTTGTTGGGAAAGCCTAGTATATTGTCCGTGGTATCGAAGATCTGTCGTTTCTTGCGTTTTAACCCGTGTATCCCGTTCAAAATTTCATTAGTGGCCAACTCGTACATGATGGAAGAGTTTGCCAACAGGAGGGCATCTCTGTTGGCTTTCGAGAAGCTGGCAGCCGTTCCAGCTGGAGACTTGGGATCAGCTATTCTCTGCTGCAGCCACGAATTGTACTCCAATTGTTTTCTCTCGATCAAATCTGCTTCAGCTTTCTTCACAGCTGCTGCTATTAAACTCGGGCTGAGTTCTGGAATGAATTCAGGCATCACAGATCTGGTGCCAATCACTACCTCCTTGGCCGGCTCTGGAAGTGGCTCTTCTCGCCAAGGAGCTATGTCGAGTACACTGTGCTGGTCGCAATTGATCCTCGCGTTCAGATATGGATCCTGCTGTATAAACGCTTTCGGTTGAATCTTATCGATCTTCGTGTTGGCACATAGGATACCGGCCAGAGAAACTTTTCTAATTTCAGCCAGTTGAATTGGATTCAATCCGGACGGTGGAATGTCATTCTCATACCAGAATCGATCAGAGTTTCTCGTCTTGATGAACTGCCTCTTGAGAAGGCATTCGAACGTCGGACCTACTGTTGCACCCCTTCTAGGAATTTCTAAAATTCCACCGAGCAGCAAATCTATATCTTCCACCCGCGAGTATACGGATTCCAAGAGTCTCGCGTGCACTGGATGCATTAGATGCTCCAAATCCATGAAATTTTGGATCTATGAAAAAAAAAAAAAAAAAAACGAAAGGTACGTTTTAGATATATTGAAGAATCGATGATGAAATGAATTTCTTAAATATTCAAAAGCATTATATCGCAGCAATACGATAAAAAAAATTTTATATATGCAAATTAAATTGCACAAACGTACGGTCACATTGCGTCCAGAACAATCGGCTACGAACTCGACATATCCGGGGATCCCATGATCACGGCCCATGTGTATTAAGCGCGCGTTCGCGTCGACTCTCGATTCGAAAGCGGAGTGGCTGAGATCGAGGCTCACGCGATTGGCCGAGGCGATCACGTGGTCTTCCAAGCACGTGGCGTTGTCGATTCTGTGGCTGCGCAGCGATGTCAGAGCGCGCAGAGCCGCCAGCGCGACAGCATCGTACGTCCCTC
>NW_006263446.1:765775-770765 GCF_000469605.1 Apis dorsata
TTCGAGGACGAGTAACCGTTGTAGAACCCGCTCGAAACAGGCATTAATTCCGGATCCGTTCGAGCACCCTCTCCGAGAATACTCGGTACGTATTCGTTCAAAGTGACGTGTTGAATTTGCGCCATGACTAATCGTCGAGCTTCCAAGAATAACTTGGTGTCGTCCCAATGCTCGTTGGCGTCGGCCAACGCCTCGGCTATGCGATTGTGCTCGCTCAAAAAGGCAGCGTACACCATTCCAAGAGGCTTATCCCCGGTGTTGTTGCACACTTCGCAGGCAGAAATGTCGACCCTTCCTCGATTGTACGTTCTGATTCGATGCAGCTGTTCGTCGGTGGATCCATAAATGTGAGAACCGTCCAAATACGCCGATGCACCGTTCATTTGTTCCCTGCTTTCGAAATTACACTTGTGCACAGTGAGAGTCGGCACAGACCGCCAATAACCTATACATCCATCTTGCTCGTCGCGAATGTCGTAACATTCTGGATGCTTCGCTTTCCCGGAGCAACATAAGTCCAGTTTGCGGGACGGATAGATGACGGATGCGATGTCGTTGAGTATTAATTCGGACCATATTCCGGATAAACTGGTCAGACCTTCGTGAGCTTCTGGAGAGGGGCGTAGATGGTTGAGCAGTGTCGACACTATTTTCGTAGGTGTTGGAAGCACGTGATTTTCGACCGACTGGCGAGGACTAGCGACATCTGGCGACAATGAAATGTAAACACGTGTTTAGATGAAAAATTATTGTCTCGAGAAAGGCGTGATCAACATATAAGGTTAGTTACAAGAGAAAAAAGAAATTGTAAATTGTTGTTTGAGAAGCGTTTAATCGAAATGATTAATTAGAAATATTATTAATAGTTCGTAATATAGACAATTCGTTATTGAATAAAATATTAAATAATAGTATAAAATTTTGTAATACAGATATATTTCATACGGTGTCAAAATAAATTTCTCCGATTTTTCACGCAAATTTTTCAAACAATAATCGCATCAAATTACGAGTGAATTGTCGGAATTTTCTCGTTACGAAAGAGTACAGAGATATTCTCTAAATTGCGCTAATACTTCGTCGCACGAGCGAAAAATAATTTTTCCTCTGAAGTTTATTATATAATAAAGCTGCGGTTTGTACTCTTACTTCACGAGGGTGTACGATGTAAATGAGATTAAATCGTTGCACGTAGTAAATTGATAATATCTGTGTCAAATTAGACGTTACCTAACACAGTTTATTATTCTCGGTTATATTACACGGAAAATTGATTTTATGCTATGCGCACATGATTCTATAGATTTTAACGCGACAAATTTTATCAAATGAGCGTAATTCTACCTTTACCTGCTTTTCATAGTGAGAAACGAGAAATTGTACGTAATTATGAAATAAATGTAATTGAAGATTGCACGGAAAACAGATTATAAATATAATAATAAATCGTACTTTCATCTTTTATTATACAGTGTATTATAAAATTTTTTTCGCTAAATAAGGAAAATTTTAAAACAAAAATATCAAAGTATAATAATTGTAAAGTATATATTTTTTTTCTTTCTAATTTTCTTGCTAATCTTCGATTATGTTTCATCTCTAAAAAAATATAATAAATATAATATAGAGAGTAGCGAGAAAAGGATAAGATCAAGTAATAGAGATAAGTCAGATTAAATAAATCGGATAATTTACCTCACACGATCTCGTTCAGCATATAATCAATATCATGGTCTAAATTTTTTTGACATTATCTCATAAAATAAAGCGACTTTCTATTTCAATATAATTATATCGTATGTATACACCTGCTTGATCCTGCATGCTATTAGAGATAGTGAAATTTATTACGTACAACTTTCTAGATCGATGCCGAAGTGGTTATTCATCTTCCGATTACGTCCAACATTGAAACCGAATAACGTTGGTTAGAAATCGAAAGTCTTCCGTCATTACTGTGTTCTATGAATGCCATAAGCACGTTCTGCGGTTTTACACATGTTTCTATCAATGTTTTGTATTTATTTGTATTAGATGGAAATATCTATCGTTTTTTATTAGATAATATATCATTTTCATCCTCGTTTAAAGTTAAACAAATGAATTAAACGAATTGTTATTCGATTAAAACTAAAAAAAAAAAATGGAAAGAAGAGATATTAGAAACATGTGGTGTATGGTACAATAAAATTGGAATTCGAATTTTTGTAGCATAAGTTATATAAAAGTTATATTTTATTCAATTTCAATAAAATAATTCGTTTTTTACCTGAGATTATTTATATCATTTTGAGATTTTTTTTTCAATAAAGCATCACTGACAAACGGCAGCACGAGAGAAAGAAGACCTAACCTAGTCTCGTGATGCGCAATCGTGACGAAATTCTGTGTCATGGTTGCGCATGGTTCTCGACGGTATCTCAGCGGATAAAGTAGATTGACAACGAGCAACACGTGCTTTTTACGACTCAACGCATCTATATTCAGAATATATAGTGGTGTACATGACAGAATTTATGGTGACGATAGTGTTAATGACAATGGTACGGATATTCGTCCAACGATAAAAAATGAGTGAAAAAAAATTTATAATAGGATCCGTCCTCGTTCCTAATAAGATTGATTCATGCGCATGTAGATAAGCTTGCAGCATTGGAACATACAGAAACAGCGGTATTTAAATTAATATTGCCATAGATGTATAATACGTTGTTTCTTGTTCCCTCTGACTGTCATTGGAATTGGAATTGATAATTCTCTCTTTTAAATTTTTAAAACTATTATAATGGTATACATATATATATATATATATAAGAATATTCGAATTCAACTAATTATCACACGATAACAAATTCCATTTCTATTTTCTTACAAATATAATGCAATGGATACAATGCAAAATTAGAATATAAAGGGTGACAAAAAAGACTCATAACTATATTTATAGAACACTTCTTATTATTTTACTCTCCTAATTAGGCAATTGTTCTTACTCTTTTGTAGCATTTCAATATTAACAATTCCAAATCTAGAAGATATTCGTTTATGACTAAAATTACACATAAGGATCTTGTTATAAATTTAACGAACGAATGAACGGAATATATTCAAATAAATTTCTTCATCGATATATACGAAATTCAAGATGTAATATCGAGCTTTTAGAAAAGTAAATTTGACAAATTCGTCAATCTATCTATCATCTCGTTCGATTATTATTCCAGTCAACATCGACATTTTAGCCGCTCATCAGAGACTTTCAATTGTATCGACGCGACGAAAATACGAGGAAGCACGACGACGATCGAGATATTTTGGGTCAACGTAGTCGAAAGGCAACGTTGGCGCAGGGACGAACACCTGAATCACTTTCTTCGCCTCTTTTCACTTTCATATTTCCGTTTTCATTTTTTTAATTTCTTTTGCACAGGTGTCAACAAGGCCTTCCGCCTTCCCTTTCGCAATATCCAGAGGCACACTTCCGATAAAGCGTCACAATCTCTAATTGTTAATTAACGCTTAATCCGAATGATCTTCGTGTTTCACAGATTCAAATTCGACGCGACAGAAAATGTTTCTGTATGCGAAATAATTTTTTATAATTGTGGAATAAATTGAATTTTAAATAAACTTTTTATTTTTTTTAATTATAAGGTTGTTCGAAATTATTATTTAAAATAAGAAATGATATGTAGAAGTAATTACTTTTATAGATAATAATAATTATTTTTATAGATAATAATATATTTTTATAGATAATAATAATTATTTTTATTGAATAATAGTAATAATTTTGTATATATATATATATATATAGAAATTTAATATTAATAATACAATACATAGAGCACTAAATTATTTATTTTATAATTAATATATATTAGCAACTGAGATTAACTGGCGTTATTATAATAAAAAACAATACAAATTACAATGTAATTAATTTTTTTATGTAGTTTATATATATTATTATACATTTTAGTTATGTTTATATATATTTTATGTAATTAAAAAATATTGTAACATATTATTAATAAAATACATTGTTTTATAACTGCAATTAAGAAATAAATATAGAACTGTCCTAGATCCCTTAGATTTAAGTAAAATGGTGAAAAAATGATTACTTCTTGAAAATATGTCAATGCAGAAAGGTAAGTAACAAAAAGTAAGTATATAAAAATATACGAAATTACAACAAAAATTTCACGTATAATCGTCTACAGGATTATAGTTCTATACTGTAGTTCAATACAAATCTCGGTATAATAAAAATTATTAAAAAATTTCAGCAATTAAGAGAAATGATGACAAATTCTTAGAATTTTTCTAATTCTTAGAAGTCAAATTCTCAGAATATCAGCAATTCCTGGAAATGACTTCAAATTTCTATAATTTCAAAAAGTTCTTCAAATTAAATAACTAAAATATATTTAACACTTATATAACATATAAGCTATAATACCTTATTTTTATTTTTCAAAGTTTCTCATTTTTGGAATATACATATTTAAAATTTTTAACTGTTATTTTTATCATACTAAGAGCTATTAAAATTTCCTTAATAACAAAATATTAAGAAAGTAAGATAATATCTTTTTTATTATATATTACAAAATCAAATGATTTAAAGGATCATTTCACTATAAAATTATCTTTTATCAAACACACCTCGGAAAAACTGTGGCATCCTACGCTATTCTAGACTCCTTCCCCTTTAAAATGAGCTTTGAGTGATCATTCTACGACGTCTGTGTCGAAAGTTATGGAATTTCAAAGATTTAGAATTTTTCTTTCATGAATTGCTCGAAGAATTTAATTCGTCCTTAAAAGGGAAACTGTCCCCGGAAAAACTGTGGCATCCTACACTATTCTAGACTCCTTCCCCTTTAAAATGAGCTTCGAGTGATCATTCTACGACGTCTGTATCGAAAGTTATGCAATTTCAAGGATTTAGCATTTTTCCTTCATGAATCGCTTTAAGAATTTA
>NW_006263447.1:0-18152 GCF_000469605.1 Apis dorsata
ATTAGACTCGTATTTTTTCATGAAGCTAGTCTTTTAGTTTTTACAATAAATTAATAAATAAAACTTAATTTATACAACAATTACATTTTTTTACACATTTTTCACACATTTGATAAGATTTTGATCGCACGATTTTTTTTATGTATCTAAATTAGTTTTCTAAATTTTTAATAAAA
The DNA here is from genome assembly GCF_000469605.1 of Apis dorsata. Lineage (NCBI taxonomy): Eukaryota > Metazoa > Arthropoda > Insecta > Hymenoptera > Apidae > Apis > Apis dorsata. The sequence goes on from NW_006263447.1 coordinate 177, forward strand.
TCACGAATAGAATGTTAAATGTATTCGATTGATTATTGAAAATTCTAAAAATTGATGCCAAAATCTTGTATTGTAATGTAATGTAAAAATTTCAACCAATAGACGTTCTTATTTTAGAACTAACCAATTAGACTCGTATTTTTTCATGAAGCTAGTCTTTTAGTTTTTACAATAAATTAATAAATAAAACTTAATTTATATATCAATTACATTTTTCACACATTTGATAAGATTTTAATCGCACGCTGTTTTTTATTTATCTACATTATTTCTTTAACTTTTTAATGAAATCCTGAATAAAATGTTAAAGAGAGGAGATTGATGATTAAAAAGTCTAAAAATGGAGGCAAAAATCTTGTATTGTAATGTAATGTAAAAATTTCAACCAATAGACGTTCTTATTTTAGAACTAACCAATTAGACTCGTATTTTTTCATGAAGCTAGTCTTTTAGTTTTTACAATAAATTAATAAATAAAACTTAATTTATATATCAATTACATTTTTCACACATTTGATAAGATTTTAATCGCACGCTGTTTTTTATTTATCTACATTATTTCTTTAACTTTTTAATGAAATCCTGAATAAAATGTTAAAGAGAGGAGATTGATGATTAAAAAGTCTAAAAATGGAGGCAAAAATCTTGTATTGTAATGTAATGTAAAAATTTCAACCAATAGACGTTCTTATTTTAGAACTAACCAATTAGACTCGTATTTTTTCATGAAGCTAGTCTTTTAGTTTTTACAATAAATTAATAAATAAAACTTAATTTATATATCAATTACATTTTTCACACATTTGATAAGATTTTAATCGCACGCTGTTTTTTATTTATCTACATTATTTCTTTAACTTTTTAATGAAATCCTGAATAAAATGTTAAAGAGAGGAGATTGATGATTAAAAAGTCTAAAAATGGAGGCAAAAATCTTGTATTGTAATGTAATGTAAAAATTTCAACCAATAGACGTTCTTATTTTAGAACTAACCAATTAGACTCGTATTTTTTCATGAAGCTAGTCTTTTAGTTTTTACAATAAATTAATAAATAAAACTTAATTTATATATCAATTACATTTTTCACACATTTGATAAGATTTTAATCGCACGCTGTTTTTTATTTATCTACATTATTTCTTTAACTTTTTAATGAAATCCTGAATAAAATGTTAAAGAGAGGAGATTGATGATTAAAAAGTCTAAAAATGGAGGCAAAAATCTTGTATTGTAATGTAATGTAAAAATTTCAACCAATAGACGTTCTTATTTTAGAACTAACCAATTAGACTCGTATTTTTTCATGAAGCTAGTCTTTTAGTTTTTACAATAAATTAATAAATAAAACTTAATTTATATATCAATTACATTTTTCACACATTTGATAAGATTTTAATCGCACGCTGTTTTTTATTTATCTACATTATTTCTTTAACTTTTTAATGAAATCCTGAATAAAATGTTAAAGAGAGGAGATTGATGATTAAAAAGTCTAAAAATGGAGGCAAAAATCTTGTATTGTAATGTAATGTAAAAATTTCAACCAATAGACGTTCTTATTTTAGAACTAACCAATTAGACTCGTATTTTTTCATGAAGCTAGTCTTTTAGTTTTTACAATAAATTAATAAATAAAACTTAATTTATATATCAATTACATTTTTCACACATTTGATAAGATTTTAATCGCACGCTGTTTTTTATTTATCTACATTATTTCTTTAACTTTTTAATGAAATCCTGAATAAAATGTTAAAGAGAGGAGATTGATGATTAAAAAGTCTAAAAATGGAGGCAAAAATCTTGTATTGTAATGTAATGTAAAAATTTCAACCAATAGACGTTCTTATTTTAGAACTAACCAATTAGACTCGTATTTTTTCATGAAGCTAGTCTTTTAGTTTTTACAATAAATTAATAAATAAAACTTAATTTATATATCAATTACATTTTTCACACATTTGATAAGATTTTAATCGCACGCTGTTTTTTATTTATCTACATTATTTCTTTAACTTTTTAATGAAATCCTGAATAAAATGTTAAAGAGAGGAGATTGATGATTAAAAAGTCTAAAAATGGAGGCAAAAATCTTGTATTGTAATGTAATGTAAAAATTTCAACCAATAGACGTTCTTATTTTAGAACTAACCAATTAGACTCGTATTTTTTCATGAAGCTAGTCTTTTAGTTTTTACAATAAATTAATAAATAAAACTTAATTTATATATCAATTACATTTTTCACACATTTGATAAGATTTTAATCGCACGCTGTTTTTTATTTATCTACATTATTTTTTTAAATTTTTAATGAAATCCTGAATAAAATGTTAAATATATTAGATTGATTATTGAAAATTCTAAAAATTGATGTAGAAATCTTGTGTTGTAATGTAATGTAAAAATTTCAACCAATAGACGTTCTTATTTTAGAACTAACCAATTAGACTCGTATTTTTTCATGAAGCTAGTCTTTTTTACAATAATAAATAAAAATTAATTTATACCACAATTACATTTTTTATACATTTGATAAGATTTTGATCGCATGATTTTTTTTATTTATTTACTTTATTTTTCTAAATTTTTAATGAAATCGCGAATAAAATGGTAAATATATTGGATTGGTTATTGAAAGTTCTAGAAATTGATGCAGAAATCTGGTTGGTAGATTTAAAGCTCAACATTGATGCTGAAATCTGATTGGTAGATTTAAAACTCAACAAATTATAGCGTTTTAGTCTTAGTACGTTTGGCGGCGAAAATTCATTTTGTAAGATTTGGCAAAAGAATAAGAGTGACGATATAATATTAAACATTATATTTTATAAATTATATATTTATAAGTATTATATTACATTTAATAAGTATAGTGATAATATAATATGATAAGTGTGAATAAGTATAATGTGATAGATCAAAATGATTTAGCAGATTTGAAGGTTAAGGATGGCAAAAAATATGAATTCGAGATAGGAAAAATATTCGTAAAGGTACGTATACTAAATATATTAAATAGAATATTTTATTTTTCGAAATGATCGAAATACTTGAATATCGAAATGTTTGATTCGTTGATAAAAAGCTTTCTTTGTGCTGAAAATATAATTGGTAATTCAAAAATATGCTTTTTTTTTATTTCAAAGAAGTTAAATTTATTCAACAATGTTACTTTTATTCTGATGGTTCGTCAAAAAAGAAAATATAATATTTCTTTTGTTATATGTATAAACATATAATGAGAAAGCTTTTTTTCTTTTTATTATTGATCATTGAATCGTACAATTTACGCAGTATAAAAATAACTATCAATTTGTCACGAATAAATTGCCTAATTCAATATTCTACGAATATATTCATTGTCAGACGAAAGTGAAATATCGGTTTGCATGTGTATTATGCCAAACAAAAATATCGCAAAAATAGAATTGTAAATATATTGTAAATGATGATGGATAGCATATTGGACTATCATGAATAATTCTCACAGAAAGTCTATGATACACATATTAATCAATTCACTTCAAATTTGAAACATGATTTTCAAAAAAGAATTCATCTTTGAAATATTTGAAAAATTTAGAAATTAAATTTTAGTTTTAATAAAATTTTAACAATATTAATAAAATTATTTTATTTTTGATATATTCAATTCTTTTCATGTATAATTTTCATTATGTAATATTTAGTTAAAATTCTAGTTTGCTCATGCATATCGATTGAATTATATATATGAATCAAAATGAGTATAGATTAAAGGTCAAGACTTTTTATTAAGATATAAATTCTTCGTTTCGCGAATATAGTATTCAATATTTTCAAAATAACGTTGCGTATGTTAGATATATTTAGTATTGACTTCATTAAATATTTATTTTCATTTATCTGCGAATTCTCGAATGAAGGTGATAGTGTGACTACAAATAAATAGAAATTTAGATACGATAACAGAAATCCAATAATTACATTTTATCATTCGTTTGACATCAAATTTATAATGTAAATAAGATCGTTTCGTGAACGCAAAATCATTCTTCAGACATTGGAAAATTTATTATAAAGTGTACAGATAGAATCGAATAAAAATCATTAACATGTTTATTTGAAGATGAGGAAGTATAAATCATGATTATTAGCTTTATATCTAATTATTATTGCTTTGTCAAAACCATAAATATAATATGGTTATTCGTAAATATTAATATTTAAATCATATCTTTGAATATGTTACTTTACATATAAAAGAATTATTTAAATATTTTGTTATTTGTGATGCATCAGAATATATATTATTTTTTCGTATTATTATTTAATTTTTTTATAAATTTTTAAAATATTTTTGTCAAATTTTACTGATAATTTTTTTTTATCTTTAATTTTTTTTAATTTATTATATAAATAATATATCGTTGTAGAAAAAAATTGAAGAAAGATGTAAGTTTTATATGAAATTTATTATTTAAAAATCAAAATCGAAAATTAAAAGAAAATAAGAAAAAGTAATCCAATCTATTTCAAAATTCGAATAAATTTTATAGATTCATTATAAAATTAAAATATTATATGTCAAGGTTAGATGCTTTTTGAGATTTGGAATTATGAAATGAAATACGAATGATGAGAAAGTTCTAAAAGATAAATTATTCGATATTATCCTTCGAATCAAATGATATCTATTTCATTTTATCGATTCTAAATTAACTGTGTCGAATCTATAAGTATATATATTGCATTTCAATCAATCTATATATATATTGTATATCCGAATCCAAAATTCTCAAGATAGATACTAACGTGTTTCAATAGATCTATAGTATAATTTACTAAATTCTTTAAGATCCAGAATGATCAATATCATGTTCTAACATGCCTTTGACGGTCTATATTCTAAGAATTCAAAATATTCTGCCTTTAAAATTAAATTCTCAAATATTAAGAATCTATAATTATATATTTCAAATATATACTTCGATAATATAATCTAATTCAAATCTAATCTAAACCTAACCTAAAAATTTATGACAGATCTATCAGATTTTCAAAATCCATGATAGGTTATATTGAATTTCAAATGTTTCGATATGTATGTATAAGAATTTATCGATCTATAAAAACTTTTACGACACTTCATCAATTTAAGATTATCTATATCTCTCGTGAGCATAATTGTTTACGTCGATCTTCAGGATAGTGGTTATTCGGAACGTATTCTATGAATTTAGATTAGCTTGTGTCAATTTATACCTAATCTGTGATAATTTAAATCAAATCTTTGCAATCATCTACTCTTCAATTTTGATCTGATCATGTTTCTAACAAGTAGCAGAAATCTGTGTAGCACGAATTCCAATTTTATCTATCCGTGTACGAATCTACGATTTAAAGGTTGTCGATATCGTATTTCACGAGTTCGTTTTTTCTCGCTTGTTGAAGTTTTGAATGACTTTTTTCAGTTATATCATTTATGTAGTGAAATATAGATATCTTTGTAGATAATCTTTCAAAAAACTCGTCTATCGATGAGGATATGTTATATTTTATAATTGCAATAAATTTAATTGAACAAATTTTTCTTATTTCTTATTTAATTTAATTAAGGTAATATTTCTTAAATACTAATTGAGAATTAATATATAATTATTATGAATGAAGAAGATTATTTCGAATTCTCTTTCATAATTTTATCCTAGATTAAATTCATTGAAATAAGTTGAAAATAAATTTTTGCAAAGGACAGATTATAATAAAATTCTTTAAAAATTTTTTATTGCTACTAGAAAATTGTAATATTATAAAAAAAATCAATGTTATATCTTCTATGATACTATTCGAAAAATCTATTATTAAATTTAATGTCAAGATAGCTATTAAATTTTCAAAATATCAAGTATAGGATGAGATAAGATGAACATATAAATAATGTATTTTTAAAAACCTTTGAAGATGTCTCTTTGCTTTACATGTAAGATTATATAAAAATTTTATTATAATTTCCAATTTAGAATTTTCATTTTTTTTTCAAGAAAAGTCATATTTTATAGAATTACAAAGAGATTATTTTCAATGTATTATGTAATTTCGAACAGTAAAAGGAATAATGGTACTTTAGTGAAACTCAGAGGAAGTTTCTGTTCTTTCTGTCAGATTAATTACGGATTTTTACGGATCTTTAATAGGATCTGTCGTACTTTGGTATTTATACTTGTTGAAAAGGGACTAGTGTAACAAAGGAAGAACTGGCTGTAACATTTCGATGTGGGAAAATGAGAAAAAGATTAGCAATAAGAAATATTTTCTTACTTTTATTAACGAATCGATGGTTTGAATATTTAAGACTTTATTTTCAAAGTATTAAAAATAACGAAAAAATATAAACATTAAGAAATTGGCTGAAATTATAATAGATTTAGAATTTTATTGGCAATTTAAATAAAGAGATAGTTTTAAAATTAAAACTTTAATAATAATAAAGATATATTGAAAGTAGGATAATTTATTTTCAAATAATTTTTTTTAAACAATTCATTATTTGGAAAAACTATTTATTATTTTTATTAAAAATAAGAAATTTTATATTAGAGAATTCTATATTATCACAAAAAAATTGAAATGAAAATAAAATTAAAATAAGAAAAAAACATGATTCGAATATTAGAGAAACGATCTTTCTTTTCTACGTTCTTTTTGCTCGGATTAACTAAGATTGTTTCGAGATATCGTTTTCAAGGTTTTAAAAAATTTTTATTCTTATTTTTCGATAAATGATAAACTAATTAATTTAAGTTGATATTAAAATACTGTAATGTAGAAAAGATAGATGTTAAAATACTTAAAGTACTTCAATTATTGGAATACTTAAATACACTTGAATTTCCACTTTAATTCAAAAGCTTTAAAATTTCCAATATTTTCTTTCCACGTTTCTTCTCAAAGATAAATCATACCGCAATTTTATTCTTCACCAACAATACAAAAATTACAGAACTGAAGTTATTCAATAGTTTTTACTTCATTTCATAATTCAACAACTCGATTCGATAAAATCGTTTATCAAAAAATCTATATTATCTAATTTCATATTCAACCTAATCTCTTCGTGATCTTTAAAATATAATTCTATTATCTCTTTGAGATAAAAAAATTTCTTTGTAAATGAAAATGCATCAGATACAATAAATTACAATATAATCTTTTCATCGAAAATTTTTCATTGAAAATTTGAAAAGAATTTTGATACTTAAATTAAATATTAAAAGTTTTAATGCAAAATTAAATTTTAACAATAAAAAGAATCTGTTAGAACAAAAAGGGGAAAGTAAAACTCAAGATTCCATGATTTGATTTCCTTTGAATTGACGAATATTAATTAAAACGTGATCCACTACCGGTTGAAATTGATTAATTAACCGCGAGACAGGATGCGACAAAGTTACGCGTGAATTCGATATAATCGTGGTTTGATCCGCTCCATAATTCACCACTGTTTCGATCCGTTCCACCGGATAAGAGAAGTAAATTTAATCGCTGCTAGGCCACGAAGGGTGCAAGGGATCCATTCTCTATTCGATACGGATTGTTTGCGTTTGAGATTTGGGGGGACGAAGATTATAGATGAAGTGGACAGTCGATGAGGGTATTAGGGGAAAGGGTTGACGTTTCGTGGACGAGTAATCAAATGATTTCTCTGATAGTTAAAGTAACCGTTATGTTAACCTATTTAAAAATCGATATTTAAAAACGTATGCCAAAGAATTAAATATATTTTATGAAATAGGTTTTAAATTTTGGCGTATTATATCTTCTTTGCATGAACAAAAAAAATGTATTTATAAGAAATAATTGATAAAAACAGTTTTATCTCTAAAAAAAAAAAAAATTGAAAATTGTCTATAAAGGATACATTTGGAATTTGTTATGAAAATTTGTGATGTTTTTAAAGATTTTGAAAAAGGATATAAAAGTATAAGGATTGTGAAATCGATTGGTTGCGTTTGACATTTGGAGATTATGGATGAAACAGATAATCGATAAAGGTATCAAGGGAAAGAATTAACGTTTCGTATTTATAGATAAGTGAGCAGGTGATTTCTTTGATATTTCGAGCAAACATGATTTGAAATCGTTTTTTGGAAACCTGTGATCTTTTTGAGAATTTTTGAAGATGGATCGAAAATAACTACTTTGAACTTTAGCAAATTCAAATAAAAGTTTTACTTTTATTTCTTGCTTATATTTATCGAGAAATATAAGTTCTTAAAATCAATATTGTTCGTAAAAATCTTGTTCAAACAAATTTATTTACTGTATTATCTTTGTGCCATTTGAAGTAAAACGTGTCCAATTTTAACTGGAATATTGAAAACTCATTTATCTTATTAAAATAAGGCTCGATGTTAGAGATTTAACTTGTATTTAGCAGTTTCTCTGGAGAATTTGGAGAAAGTCGTAAAGCAGAATTTCTATCTTAAGATTGCTGGATGAATTGTTAAATGAGATTTTCGCATGGTTACTTTACTTGTAAAGTCAAAGTTTTTGCGGTTATTTGAAGCAAAGATTGAAGCTGAAAATTTCTACTAAAGTTTAGACAAGGAGTAAGATGAAAGTTTCTTTCTAAGAAATTCGTGTGACGTGTGTATGCTTTTGAAATTTTATTCTCTTTTGATTCTTCTTAAGCTTAATTTTAATATTAAACTTCACAATATTTCGTGAAAAATTATTTTTAATATTCGTGAGAATTTTTAGTTCGATTGCGTCTATTTTCTTTCAATACAAGTAATCATTTCAATAACTTTTAACAATCATTCGTTTCATAACATTGTATTTCAATTCCTCGATGGAGGAATCTGAGTAAAGGATTTCTCGCTTATTAGAGATGTAAATCTTGGAAGAAAGATTTCGTAACGACGGTGAAAAAATGAAAATGCAAAAGAAAGCAATTCTCTCGACCTGGCGTCATGAATTTAGAATACCCTTGGTAGAGAAGCAGAAAAGAGAGAGGGAGATAGTCTAAAATTTCAGTCTGTCGTTGGCCAAATTTATCGGATAGCACGATGAAATTTAAATTATCCTGGCTATTTTAATTTCGATGCTCGTGTAAATAGTTCGAATTAAAAGCAACTTTGTACAGAAATCATCGAAATTATTGATATAACATAAATTCGAATTTAACAATGCTAAATGAGATTTGTTATTCTTATGATCTTATATAACTTCGACTAAATGGAATTTTGAAATTGCAATTCGTACATAAAAGAAAATTATGGGGGAAAAGCAGAAAATTAAAAAAAATAATAAACTTTCCATTTGAAAAAAAAACCTATTTTTAATTTTTTAAACCTATTTTCCTCTAATTTCAAATTTTATCTGATTTATATTTTCTCCTATTTATTTACGTAACATTATAGATTCCTCTTACGAATATATGAATTGCAATTAACGAAATATGAACAATTTTTTTATTTTCGAGACACAGATAGAAAATACATACATACAAAGTATTACACGTACATTTGTATGTACAATTGATTGACAAATATGTCACAATATTATATCAGATTATAAGGATATTAAATAAGGATTACAGTTTAGAATCTCATCGTTGCCAACTCAATAGTATTTTCCATATATTAATAAGTATTATATAATATATTATGCGAAATCAATGATTCCAAACATCATGTCGCCTCATAGATGATGCATAGATGATATGCAAGGTTTCGTTAATAGAGGATTCTATATCATAAATCATCAACTGATTGATGATTCCTGGTCATCTATCACACTGTGTGATATGATCTGTATGATAAAGGATTAAAATTCGAGAAACTTGAACCAATTTAATTGCGTTAATTTATTAATTATATGAATAATTTTAATCGTAGATACATATATAAAAATCATATTTTCGTTCATTGAAACGTTAAGATTGACAAAGAAAGAATTGATATATAGATATATTATACTACTGATTAAATTAAATTTATCTTTTTAATATAATAACATATAGTAGAATTTCCGCGCAATAATTCCAATTAAATTGAAACGAATTATGACATAGTTAAGAGGCCTGTACCCGGGAAGTCAGCCGAGAGTAGCATCGCTATGAGAAATTTATACACGGATACGTAATATTACCATCAACATCTGTCTCGGTCAGAACATTCTGGCCGAAACCACGGGGAAACATTACTGCGCAATCTGGACGCGACGTATATCTCGTGATATACATACTTCATTTCTGCACAATAGACTCCGTGAACTCCGTGTAACTGTGAATTACAACTGCTTAGATTACAGAACGCATCTATGGAATGTATATCTTTAACCGCGAAACAGGAGGAACGGCTCGTGATATCAGGATATCAATTATATTTATTTGTGGGTATATTTGAAGATGGTGGTATATCGATGCGCGGATAAGCAGAATTAAATGGTTAATTCGAAATCTGGAAGGAGGACGAATTTAACGGTGCACAGTAATGAACATGGGCAGGGTGAGATGTTGAGGCATTACGTGTAGCTGATTTCTGTGGATCTTAACGCGAGATATAGTTTCAAGTTGTTTGAGAAGTTTAGGTAACTCTGCCAGGTGAAATTTAATATTGTACATTTGCGCGATAGTTAGTTATTGTACGATGGATTGTGCTGTAAGGAATTAGATAAAGCTATTTGATATTTAGGGGAAATTTCGATATCTAGGTATTCGTGTGGAGATAAAATATTTCGTTCTAGGATTTTTCACAAAGTAATGGTAAAATATTTTACGAATAGAAATGAGGAAGATATAAAGAAAGATTATATAAAAAATAATAATTGTATCTAATAGCAGTGGATTTAATTTCCTTAAAAATATTTTACAAGATAAATCCAATTAGTCTTGACATCAATTCTTGTTTAGATATTATAACATATAAACGAAAATACGGTACATTGTTATTTTTATTATAATTTTTTAATTTTATATTTTATATTTATACATGTTTTCTTTTTATTTTTACTGATAAAATAGTTATAATATTTTTATAAAAAAATCTAGGATCATTCAATGTATATTTATATTATTTTTAATAATTCATAAAATTCTAATTAAATTCGTAATAATTTTTTTTGTTAATTAATAATTCGAATTCTTAAATCAAATAATACGGTGAACTGTTTCGTTCAAAAAAACCAAAACTCATTAAAGCAACTGAAAAAGATAAGCTGCTTTACATGCAAGCATTTTAGATTTATGAACCTTGTAGGAAAGATATTTTTCCATGGCAGATATTACACCGTGAGAATCCGGTTAAAATTGAATTTTCTTAAGTACCGTAACTTGTTATATCCTGTACTCCATCATTTTCAAACTAAAAATATATTAACTATACTATGATATATTTTTAAATCAATATAAAATATGAAAATAATATAAACTGGCAAATAACATCGACTGTTTGACAACAAGATAAATATTGAATTGGGAAGGGGGGAGGAGAAGGAGGGAAGAATTCGTCCGTAATCTGAATAATTCAATTCCTAGTAGCAGATGTCCAGCAAACAACAAGATTCAGGATTCGAAATCTGATAATCCGATTAAAGTTTTTCTCTTCCAAAAGTTTCTATGAATGAATTTCTGTCTCCTGAATCTTTTTATCGCCCAAAGATTTAACCGGGATCTTCAGAATATTTAACTTGGAAAGAAAGATTAAGAATTTGAAAGACCAAAGAAATTAAAACGAGATCGACGAGAGAATATTTTTAAGATTAGATAACTGTAACAAACTTATGAAAGAAATTTGGAATAATTCGTACAAATACATCCTCGAATTTCTTCCATTTCAAATCCTTGAAATGCGATATCTCGTTAAGCGACAATAATCATAGAATCTCTCATTGCGTATAATTTAAAAAGAAAAAATTATAAAACTGTGCGTCGGATTAAAACGAATCACTGTATTTATATTATATCGCACATCATAAGCAAGGTAATCTAAATCTTTCAACGACTACCGGATATCCCGTTAAACCTTGATGCATGTTATCTCGTAAAACTTTCGCTGTAAAGAGATGGAAATTATGACCTTCGACAAGCTGATGTGGTAGTTGCTGAAAAATAATACGAGACCTCTTCGTGTCATAATCGATGGGATATATCGAGGTCATAAATTAGATTGCATACACGTAGTTATATTAATAATCATTTTTAATTGAAATATAAACATAATATAATATATCTCTTGTTCACGATTAGTCTTCGAAGCACTGTTAATCTTTAATTATTGATCTCAATCCGGTATCTTCCATTAATTTATTCATATAATAAAAAAAATATCGTTGAGGATTTTTCAACGATTTTTCGTAAGTCGTTTTCTTTCGTGAGAAAAATATAGAGGAGGGACAAAGAGAAATATTGCATATCCCTTTGTGGTATGGGCGAAGGTACTTAGTTAAGGTCAATAGACGTACGCCATCGTAAAATATTCAAGATAAGCTACGTCTTCTGGTTAACAGTGTAATTACCAAGCCCTCCGTGGCATTAGATCGCAGCTTGTTACCTCGCTCGTGTAACGCGTGTAATAACGTGACAACACTACGCAAAGATTTTTTCAATTAATTCGCAAAGACTTGAAAAATTAAAACATATCGCTGATGAATCTTGGCTGCATGTATGCTTATCTTGTGGCTACATTTACAGCAATATTTTATTTCTAACACGGTTTGTATTTAGTTTGAATACACGAAGGTGTTAAATTCAATTTTATCTGATTAAATTATTACGAATTTTACAAAGAGGAAATCAAAATTTCCAAGAAATTCAAAATAAAATAAAATGATAAAAAATTTTTAAATACGAATTTGAAACTCGAAGATTTGCTTTTTTAAATGCGATTTCGTTTGTTTTTTTTTTTTTTTTTAGAAACGTTTTCGCGAATAATATAATTGGACGTTGATTGCAAAAAATGAATATTCGCAGGGAATTTTACGGAAATGAAAAATATATAAAAATCATGCGTCAACTTCGTTTCAACATCGAAACGAGAGTATCTTTTTTTTTTTTTTGTGAAAAAAAATAAACATTGATATCCATAATAACTTTTGCATAAACTGAGAGAAATAATTCTCGCTATACTTGGCGAAAATATAACGTCTATTTGTGTAAAATTCACGGTAGAATTTCATTTTATTATGAAATTTCGCATTGATATACGATAATACAGCTTTCTCATCTAATAAATGTGTATCGTTTATATTTTGTTATAATATTGGATGATACTCGATAAATTTTCATTAATCAATGCGACTATTACATGCACGTGTGATCATTAAAACAAAATTTTAAAGACAAAAATTTTAGACACCGCGTATATAATATTAAATATAAAGCAGTGAAATAATTTTATTCGAAAATTTGCTTCGTTATCGAAATAATTAATATTTTTAGTAATTTATCGTACATTTTATAATTACTTTTACTTTATTTCAATTAATAATATTTAAAATATATAAAATAATTAAGAACCTTTCCTCGACGATATATTTTTTTCATTTTTTAATTCCAAACTTGAAATTAAATTATAATCCTAGAATTTGAAATATCTTCAAATTTATACATCAAAAATTAATTAATCAGAGTAGAAGAAATTTTATTGTATTTTCAAACTTATTATTTATTCTAAATGTTATCATAAATCTTGATTACGATTTCTCAACAAATTCTCTTTTCGACAATACTTTTCAATAGCACTAGAATTAAATAAATAAATGACATTTCCTAAGATGGCATTGACCGAAATGATCGAAAGATTAATCAAAGAAGCGACGAAATTACGATCCATTCTCAAGAGAAAAAACGAAAGATAACACGGTCGATTTTAAAACAATATTTGAATCACGATTTTCTCGAGAAAGATATAATTACACGTACAAGTTGCGAATTATGACGCAACAACAGTCTCTCGACGAGACTTTCAACTTTCATTTAAGATCTGCCACGCGTAATTCATTAACAAGAATATTCTCTTGTTCGCCATTGTCATTGTTCCAATTTGTATCTCTTGGCGTTGGTTCAGAGTTAGGACGATAAATCTCGAAACTCCACACGGCGGATCCACGTGTCGTTTCATCGTTTTCATTCAGCGACGCTTATATTTTCATCGCTCGCCCCGTTCATCTTGAACAAATCTTAAATTGTTCGTCAACCATTTCCTCCCAGTTCAACTCGAATCGAATAAAAATGGAAATGACGCGAAACATAAACTCTATTTCCAGGATACGGTGGATGCTTGCTGTTCCACCTGATGGAACGAACACATATGATCCTCAAACTGTGGGGGTATCGTTGATGCAATTTTATTCGCGTAGCCTCGATTTCACATCGTTGGCAATCTCGTGTCTCCTCTGATTTAAAGAGCAATTTTGAGGAACGATGTTTTGAAACGATATGAAGTAGATGTCATTTTGAGAGAGATAATTTCGAAAAACAAGATTTATTAAACAAGATAATTTATCTCGTATATCTGGTAGAAAAAGTAGAGATATTTTAATTAATTGTCGCTTGACGTATTTCTTTAACTGATATTTCGAAGAGTAGAAACAATTAAGATTATTGATACTAATCTCTATTTGTTTAATTGAATAATAATAATTGTTATTATTATTCCAGTATAACAATATTTACTGCATTATTTTAACCAAAGATAAACTTACCTAAATTATCTATAAACAACTGTATGTTTCTTCGATCCAACATTAATTGTGTTGAAAATTAAAATTATTTCGATAATAATTTCATAAATTATTTTTATACACCATTAATCACGGACAATAATTCTCAAACACGTCTCACCAACAAAAGAAATTCTCAACGATCCATCCCCGATCGATCCTCGACAATCCCGTTAGAGACTCTCGATGACACGTGATGCACGTACAACGATGGAGTCTCTCGAACGATGCTTTTCATTACGGATCATCAAATCAAGACGTCCCCGTGTGACGTCCGTGAACGTCTTTAAAAATAAAAGCAAGCTGGTGGAGCAGGGGTTGAGGAGGGGAGGGAGGATATCGGCCGACGAAATAGTGGCTGTTACTTGCGTCGTCGTCGTCGTCGTCGTCGTGAACGAAAGGTTGGGCGTGTGCAATTGCAGCCAACCTCGTGTACAGAAATAACCATGGACACCATGGAAGTGCATAAAGGGAATCGAGGAACGAAGGACGTTCTTCGTTGACCCGAATAACGTGACCCGTATTCCAGGAATGGCTGCAGGACGCCTAGGTAACATCGACCTGAAACGCGGAGCTCGATGACCTGCGTGGGTGCGCCGAAGGATCCTTTCCCCGGATTAATTGAAACACGAGCGATAATAATAGTTTAATTGTACCGTTGTACGGCTTGTGAATCGCATCCCATCGTGCATATTAAAGAGGAGATCTCTCGGGATAGATCATAAGTTCGTAGGCTTAGATCGAATAAGAATCTTTCGCGTTGTCTGATTCGATTCATAATAATCATTTTACATCGATTGGAAAAATTTCTATAGTTTAAATTTTATATTATCGTTTCTACGAAGATTTAAAGTAGATTTAAACTTTAAACTATTATTTTAAAAAATCTTTATTATTGAAATAGTGAAAGGAAGATAATTTTCCCAGAGATAAATTGCTAAAAGCGATGGAAGATGTTAAAAAAATATTATAATATCTCGATTCTTTTCTTTAATTATTTAATCATTAAACCTTTGTGATTATTTTGTAATTTATTTAAAAATAAGAAAATGAAAAATTGGTCTGTCAGACTCTATTTGATTAGAATACATCGATCGATACATTGAGTTGAATCTGAATATCCCGAAATAACAGGGAACGGTGAAAACGTGTACCACGCTCGTTCGGTGATGTACAAGCTCGGTCACGAGGATTTACGACGACGAGACGCGAAATCGAATAATTGGCCTCGTCTGGTTCACGATCACGAGAACGTGATATCGCGTGTTTAATCGTGGATACCGGTAACTAGATGAATAGAAAGAGATATGCGGGTGGTGAATGGCGATGGTGGTGGTGGTGGAACGTGCATGGTTTTAAGATATCGTTATCCGATTTAATGATATCTCGAGTATAGATTTGACAACGAGTGATGATACGAAGCCGCGATAATTATAGAAAATAACAAGAAGAAGAATTGGAATGTTGGGTTATCTTATATTTAATACTTTTTGGAAGATATTTGGACACTTATTTTTTGATAAATCTTGATCTTTTTGATAGAATTAAATCATACGATTTATAATATAAACTCTTGATAACCAACATGATAAGATTTGATGAGCATCGAAATATAATACGATGAATCCTTCTTTGAAATTAATGTGCAATAATAAGATTGACATTTGCAATATTGTTGCGATATTTTTAAACTAATTCTGTTTCTAAAATTCGCAGGAAAAATAATGCCAACATTGATACACGATTTAACGTATTTAATTACTTTAACGCAATTGCAAACGAGTATCTCAAATTTACAATTTCAAGTTTAGAATATGAATTATTAATTAATTTACAATGTGTAGATTGTAATTACTACTTCTAGTTAATAATTTTAGCCAGTTTGCCATTAATTTTGATGAAATTATCCTATTAAAAAATTCTAGTATGTAGTATATACGATGCATCGTGTAACAATAAAGCAAATTGAATTAAATTTATATCTTTAAAAGTCAAACTTTACACTTTACATTAGAAAGAACAGAGGCATCATATTGGAATGATCGTGTGTGATCGACTTTGCTATAAAAGTAAGTAAAACTTTTTCTTCTTTTCTATCGATATCTCTAAGAAAAACTTTTCAAGGATTTCCATAAGTGGCTCCTGAAAAATTTAAATAAGTACATTAAATCTACTGCTGCTCTTGTTTCTCTTCACTTGTTCTGATAGTTTCGTACTAATAAAATAATCACATTAAAAGAAGAAGAAGTGGGTAAAAATGTGGGGAGAAAAAAAAAAAAGTGAAGAGAAAGGAGAATAAGGAAGTTAACTTTTCGCTTCGAGTCGAGCCTTTGCGTTAATAATATAACTAATGGAGTTTCTTCATCAATTATTATACGAAACAAATAATGGAAAAAAAAGTAAAAGGAAGATAGAAATTTAATTTCTTTCGAGGAAAAAAAAGCTATTGAATCATTAACTTGTTTTTGAAAGATTATCAGAAATCGAGATTTATTAAAATTCCTAATATAATATTTTCTAATAAAAGATGAAAAAAAAGAAACAAAAGAGAAGAAAAAACGTTTCCAAATGTTTTTAAATCTCTCAAAATTCCTAATTTTCGAATCGATCAAAAAATTAGATTTCGACTCTTCTCAATATCATATCATCATCTCGTGAAATCGAGGTAGAGACTTCTCCGACGAATTTCGATCGACAATATAAATATTATTGAAAATGAGAACGAGGGATCTTGGCGTTCGTCTCCCGAAAACTCGTTCATTCGTCGCGTTCACCTTGCCCAGAACGTTTATCGCGAGTTTAGCCTTCCTTCCATCTCCGACTCGACTCTCAAAGCCGCAATGAAGCTAAATGGATTTTTATCTCACCTCCGAGGAAATGCTTTTGTGCCGCGATAACGGCGCCGCTTCGAAGAAAGCTCGAGAACCCTTTGAAGGGCCACGAATCCTTGCGATTTGATTTACGATCCTCTTCCAGACGTTCTCGAAAGAAAGAAAGAGAAAAGGGAAAGAAACTCCTCGCGTGTTGTTGTTTCTTTAAGCAAAAGAATCCTGATACGAAATTTGATGAATATTAATACTCGTTGAATATAAATATATAGATGAATTATTATGAAATGAAATAGATTGTTGTACTCGATCTTATAATTCGTTTTATCTATCAGTTTGTGAACCTTGAATTGAATTGAACGTGCTCGATAGAAAGTTTTTCTTTTTTATCTAATGGAATGATAAAATTATTCGAGTAAAAAAAAAAAAAAAAAAAAA
>NW_006263447.1:18347-39410 GCF_000469605.1 Apis dorsata
ATGTATATTCGATTTGCTCGGTATACGCACCGAGCGTTAGTTTCCTCTTATAGAGGGAGAATTTTCACTGCGAAACGTGCATTCATAATTCGTTATTGCGCATATTATTTTCCATCATTGTTGGGAAATACACATTTTGTTAGGAATTAGGTCATTCCGTGTAATTCAGCTTGAATGTAGCGTTAAATGTATCGAATTCATTAAATTTGTCTCGAAAAGTCTGTCAAAGGAAGAGGAAATTAAAGCGTAAAAATTATACGTAGCAATGAAAAATTATTAAAACAAAGAGATAGATAAAACAAAAAAAACTTTTTAAGGATTAAAAACTTTCTCCGTATAAGAGAAAAAGAATCTTATTTTTCACTAAACTTCTTCAAAGTTTTTATAATTTTTTTTTTAAATAAAATTCTTTTTTTTTTCCTTTAAACTTCTTTAAAGTACTAGTTTTTACAATTCTTTGGCAAAAAGAATCTTATCCTTGCTTAGAAAAGAAAAATTTCTCTTTCGAAGCCTCTTTTTTTCAATGCATTTAACGATAATTAAATCTTTTAAAATTTCTATAATTTTCCTCTCTATTAGAAGAAAAATAAATGGTAAAAAAAAAAAACTCATAGAATATTTGGTTTCGTGACGTTTCGTTTTAAAAGACGTGGTTTGACTGCAAAGAGTGCTCTTCGTCTCGCCAGAACTTTCGTCAAGGGTTATCTCCTAGAGACCATAGGGTTCGTCAACCTTGACCCAGATCCTTCAGGGGGGAAAAGAACGTCGCGCGAAACTCACCGAAACTTTTAATGCTTCGGCCTATTTAGGGGCAGGCAATTTAGCTGGTCGCTCGAAAAGCAGCTTAATGCCGAAGGCTACCCGAGTGATTTGTCCTGGAAAGTGGAGCCGGAGTTGATTTTTATCGAGCAGCGAGGAGTCGAGTAAAATTATCGTACACCAAGGTGACGAAACGGATAAACAGAGTGGATGGATTTTTTTTAAATGGACTTTCTCCCCTGAAGGAGGCTCTCGTTTGTTTTAACAACATACGTTCGATCGATTGAACGTAATTTCGAGGGATTGTTTGAACAGTGGTCGATGTTTGATTTATTTAATAATATTAGTGGCAACGTTATAAAGTTTGTGTGTATTCAAGAACAGAGTTCATAATTTTTTTTTTCTCTCCGATATAGTGGGTTGATACAGTGTGGGAGTATAGGAATATTTATTTTTGTTTTTGCTGCTCTCGCAAATACGAAATTTACGAATTTTCTTCTTCTAATTACAGAAGATAAATAAAGATAGACATTTTTTTTTTTTAAATAGATATTTGGAAATATATCGATACATTCTTTTTTAATTTTTCTCGTGATGGAACAATTAAAAGAAGGACAAACAATTATTAAAAGTTAATAATATTATTATAAACTTCATGTATAAATATTTAAATACAAGCTTGGAAATTTTCAACACGCGTGATAATTGCAAAAAAAAAACGATATAAGAGATTGTTATATCGAAATTTTGACATTTGCAAAAATTTTCGAATAAATATGGAAATTCTGTTTTAAATTACGCAAATTAGTCACGTGTTTGCCCTGGCAAATATTATATATGTAAATAATGAAGAATATAATAATTATGCATTATTTATTTTTTTAATGAAACGATTTTGTAAATGGAAAACAAGTTTATTCGAAAATCAAGAAATTTAATTCTATCAAACAACGTATGTTACCATATGTTAGAAATCCAATTCAATGGCATCGAACTTCGCAAACACTTCAACTCTTTACAAACTTTTATCGGTTATCAAATTTATTCCACGAGAAAGAGCAAACTATTCAAAGCACGAAATTTATTGAACCAAACATTCGTCCAAATAAAATATCGTTTTCCATGTGGATGTGTATATAATAAGATCTCGAGACACGTTGTAAAGTCGATTTGTTTTTGATTCTTCAATTTTAGATACAATAGCCAATAAAAATTGAAAGGAAAAGTCAGGGGAAATATTGTATAATCTGCTCGGTTCAATTCGTTCTTCCGTTTGAAGATTGTGCTCTTCTTTATCTTCTTTATCAAATATTTTATATTTGAACCCTGATCAAACTGTCATAAAGGGGCGAAGTCAAAGTTGTAAAAATCTTTAAACTGCAATCATATTGCAGAGATGTGTAGGATGCATTTTATAACCTATAATACGTACAAACTACTTTCACTCAAACAATTGCAGATATCGATGTATGAACGAAAATATTTTATTATATATTTATAGTTCTAAAAATTAAAAGAAAGGAATTTTCTTACATATTCTATATCTTTTTATAATTTTTTTATTTTTTATTTTTTATAGATAATTTTTGGAACTAAATAATTAAATTTCATTATAAATATAATATAATGATAATAACATAGATATTGAAAAGATTCATCGATTCAATAATTATATATTGTGTAAAAATATTTTTTTTAATTAGTATTTTCCTCACTTTTTTAAAATTTCATAGTTGATTTTTGATATGCAATTTTTTTTTTCATATACATTTTATTTTTTTTTAAAATAGATTTTTTTTAAAACAATTAGATAGAACGAAATAAGAAATGCGAAGTTATTTTTATTCAATGCAATCTAATTTTTCATAAAATATACCGAATATCCAATGTGATATCCAGATGCCTGCTATCAGGACCAACTGTGTTTCACCAATGTTACCATAATTCAATATTTATGCCGTGAAATATATTTCATGTTAGATTCTCCAAGCTTCATTATTCGATTTCTCTCTTCACCAACTTCAAGATATCTAAAAAAAAGAAATTTAAAATTTCACGTCCATGGAATTCTCGAAATTAAAAATACAGAGATCTTAAGATCTTAGAATTTTTAAGTTTCTTCGAAAACTTCGATGGCGAATAAATTTTAACGAATTTCTACCAATGCCACGTTCAAGGCTGTTATATTATCCTTCGATTTTTCTCTGACCATGTGCAGAGAGAGAGAGAGAGAGAAAGAGTATCTATCGAAAGCGTTCTCTTGTCGCATTTCCGATGCATGGAAGCGGAAAATTGCGACTTTTTGAAGCGTCGCGACGACGAGCGCATTTTCTTTCGAGTTCTCAGTAGATTCCAGCGCTTCCAATAAAGGTGGAAGCTTTGCCAACATTTCGAGGTCAGAAAGTCGCTCCAGACTTTGAATGGTGGACGTGTTTATCGTCAATAATTACGCTCTTATTGCAAATTTCGAACGATCGTCATTTTCACATCATTATTGTTGAGAAAGATTTCAGTGTGTACATAATTACAATCTGGAATTATCGTTAAAAAGTAATTATTGGGATCTATTATAATTTTTATGCATAATTTTGCGATAAACCTTTTTTCTACAATCTTATGATTGTCGAATATGGATAATGTTAAAAATTTTTTAACATGATTCATAATTTGTAGAAATTTTACTGACAATATATTAATTCGATTGTACAAAAGTTTAAATTGTTACATATTGTGCGTGATTTGCAATTGAAATGATACTTGATGAAAATAAATAGATATCGAAAATACATTTTGTGAAAAACGAAATATCCGTCATTTTGATAAATTTGTTTATTCGTCTATTCGTCATTGTGGTCAAATGAATTCAATACATTTTGAAGTGAAATTTTAAATAAACTTAATAATTTAAATAAACACGAAATCAGAAAGATTTATTCATCGAGCATCGGTGTTTACAAATTGGTATGGATTGAAAATTTATTTGGAATTCCACACGTCGAGTATCGTTTAACATTTCGTACAAAGTTTTTCGAATTTTGATTGAACGTATATAAAACGTTGAAAAAAATAAATCACTTTGTTCAATAAAATTCGAAGCACAAAATGACGCGTGAACATTGTTCTATTATGATTTCTTGCATCGATTAACATAATAATAATACATAGTCATGCATAATAATTTAGATCAAGGAATAATTAAATGATTGAACTAATGCTCGAAATTTCCATTAAGCGCGCTTTCAATGTCGAGACTTTGGTCTATCTTGTCACATTGACTTGTGGTTTTGCTTTTCATAAAGACCCAGACCCAAGTGTTGTACATCCATTAGAGCCATTACTAATTGCAAGTAGTTCCTAATTTTGTTGAATATCTAAATGGGAGGATAAACGAGCAAAATGCATGAATGCAATATCTATGATCGATGGAATGTTTAATAAATCAACTTCCATTCTTGCACGCTCATTATTAACCATAAACTTAGCTTGAATGATTTATTAACCCTCATTTCTCAAAACAGACGATTCTCTGTTGTCTAATTCGTAAATCCAATTTCACAAATGCTTCAACTATTAAATTTATGGATTTCGAGTAAAAGTAAAATTAATCACGAAGAAATATCTATTATTATATTAATTTGCAATCTTATAAAATTTGTTTTTCCGCATATTTTCTTTAAAATTTTTTTTTGTAATCGTGCACCGTTTATTTCTGATTGTAAATTAATTTTTTATTCAATTTAAAGATATTTCATCTTTAAAGATTGTTCCATTGAGAAAATATTTTGAAAAGACTTTTGATTGAAGATACACGTTCTCATGCGGCATCCTTGTTAAAAATACGATACGAATTTCGAACAACTGTGTTATCCCCTCGTTGAAACTCGTGAAATATATAGCCTCGTAAATTGACTTTTTCCGTGGAAATATTTCATCTGTTTTCCCTCCTAACAAGTTGATTACTAAATTTCCAAAGTTACTATTTTATACGTATAGCATACAAACTACGTAAAAAAAAAAAAAGAAAGAATTTACACAAGAATCTTTTAAATTATTTATCTTTTCATTATATCGTTTATTTTTATCAATGTTTAATTTAATTCACGAGCAAAAATTCTATACGAAAGATTAAAAAAAATCTTCCACATTAATATTCATATTTTCGAAATTCACGGATTCGTCAATTTAATAATTATTATTATTAAAATTAGAGATTGAAAGTTTCAATAATAGAAACGAATGAAAATTCAACGTTGAAACATGGATGGAAAGCATGAGAGTTGAGCTGAGTTTCAAGAATTTCGAGAATTTTCAAAATCTTCGTTACAAATCATCCTCGCCATCGATATTTCCAGCAACCTTTTACCCAAGTTAACGAAAATTCAACAAACATCATCAGCCTGATCGACGTTTCAATAATCAGAAAGCGTGTATCGTGTCCGCGTTTCCAGTTGGTGAGGGAGGGCTAGCGCGGGAAATACGAAACGACCGATTGTTGGGCGAGGAAAGGCGGGCGGGATCGACCGCGAAAATAAACGCGTTCCAGTTTTAACGCGTAACAGGTATTGTTTGAACTTGCGCATCGAGGTCAATTAAACAAGTAGCCACAGACGAAGTCAGGGATTCTCGCGGCGTTGACGTTTCGTATTTCGTATAAAAAAAAAAAAAAAAACACCTCCCCTCGTCGTATATCTTTCATCATCACGCGTATGTATATGCCGTATGCGCCAGAGTTAAATCACGTGTACACAGGGGCAGTTGTGCGAATTTTCAACGGCGGATGACGCACGAGAATGCGCTTTTAATCCGACCCGTCCGTTTTCCGGTTTGATAGTCACACGGTTAGTGCATAAGGTTGGCTCGTCGTCGATCGTGTGGTGTGATCGTTATAACGTGTTGGGAAAACATGAAATGCTGTGGAAAAGAGGTATTAGGCCTACGTTGTTAGGATTTTTCAATGGAATTGGATTCTTTAACGACAGAGATTTTTCGTTTTTCTTCGAATTTACTTCGATTGCATCGATTTCTGTAATGTAAATTCATGGATCGATGGATATTGCGATAGGATTGTTGATATTTTGGAAATATTGTGATTTCTATATTTTTTAACGAGGTAATTTTATTGAAACGGAGAAAGAGAGAATTGAATCGAAGAGGTTACTAGAAGAATAATAAGAAAAAAATTGTAGATTGAATAAATGTGTGACGAACGTTCTAATTCTACTTAAATTTAATTCACACAATTATATGCAATATATTTATTTCTCTCTTCATTGTCCAATGTATACATGTGTAATGTACAACTTATGTATGATCAAATCTCGCGGATGACTTCCGGTTTGCTTTTGAACAGAGAAATGTATCTTATGTCTACGATAATATTATTGAATCTTACATAAGATTTGTTTTCATTGATCGATATACACGTAGATAAAGATTGATACGATTGATATCTCTAACAATACTTTTTGACTCGATATCGGAAAATCGAAAATGAGAAATAGAAGATGGACGAAAAAATGTTTAAGATAAGTTATCGGGATAATAAAGTTTGAATATAGTATACGGAATGGTAAACTCGATATTTTTTGTACAATGAACGATCGATTTGATTCAATGTCGTCGTCGCGTGGTCGCAATTTTCATTACGCTTCGTTCGGAATAAATTGCGTGATAAATAAATAACACGTATAAAATTACGATAATGAAAATCAATATTGTCGTGGAAATTACGTATACCAATTTTCGAGGAGGATAAAATTTAGGAACAGGCTTTCCAAGGATGACTTGATTTTAATTAAAGTCCACCGTCTGCATAAAAAATTCGCTTCACAAACGTCCCCCATATTCTCGTACTTTCGTAATTTGTTGCTTGTGAAAATTTAAATTTTTACCGTAACATGTTGCTTCCTTTTTTTTATGGTTTCCACTTCTAATTTTAATAAATATTAAATACTAATTAATTAATTTTAATTAGAAAGGTATTAATCGAACTTTCGTTTTTCGAAGAAAATCACAAAGATTATTTTATATATTTCGATGCAAACACCGAATCGATTCAATTCTTTTTTTTTTTTATAAAATTTAAAAACGTAAATTTATTAGAAATATTTATCAATAATTAGAATGTTACGTACACTATTACAAATTGAAAAACTATACTAAATATCATCTTTAATTTATTAATAATCTTAACGAAAAAGGGAAGAATATTGAGAGAAATATTTATCTATATTTAATTTCATTGATTCGTATTAATATTTATCTATCCTTTGGATTTGAATAATCCAACATTGTTCATTTATAATGTGTATTATCATAGCTAACGATTGGAAATTTTGCACATAGGTATAATTCAATGATCAAAGACTGTACACATGGGTCGTTCGATGCTCAGAGCCCGGATAGTTTCATTGGCAAATGGTGCGTTAACGGAGAACAGTGGTTACAATTTCCGTTTCCGGTCGATCTATCACGCCCCTATGGACGCCCATTTGATCTAAACCGTAAACGTTAAAGTCCCTATTCAACTGCAGATTTTGATGCTTGACACCTCCTTCGGCCTCTTCTCGTAATCGGTCAAGCCTATTCAAAGCGAAAGTGACCCAGTTTTCAATGATCGCAATTTTCGAGATCGCCGCTGTCAAAGCCGGTTGCGCTTCGATTCCATTTCCACGATGGATGCATTCTCTCCCCTATTAAATTGCGATAATATGATCGAGCTTCATTGAGAACTGTCAACTTTAGCTCGCTCTCTCTCTCTCTTTTTCTCTCTTTATTTTCTTTTTCTCTCTCTCTCTTTCACTCTCTCTCTTCACTCTATTACTCGAGCACGCAACAACGCTCGACTTTGAATAATTAAACGAACATAAACGCTCGTTTGGATGGAAAATGATTGAAACCACTTTTGCTAATCATCATCAATTTTCATTTATCGGAAGTATTATTTTTCCACTTTCAATTGAATGTCGAATGATCAGTTATCAATACAGAACACAATAAAAATTGTATTTTCGTGTCAATCCTTGCGAAATTAGGTTTATTGATTTTCATTAACCGTGTTAATGAGATAGATGTGTTGGAATTATTTGATATAGATTTTTGTAGGGGAGTGAGAATTCTTTTGAGCGAAGAATATATTTCTAAATAGAAAGAAATTTGAAGAATGCACGAGTGGAAATTTTTACTATCTATCCATTAAAAAAAAAGGAAAAGAAACGAAAGTCTTGAAACGATATATTTCAATGCCTTTCACAGTGGTAGTTCACTGTAGACTTAATATCAATTAGTATCAATTACCAAAGATTTCATCTTCCCCCAAAACTCTTGCTATCGATCGACCTTCCTTTCTCCTAATCCACGCTTCATCCCTCATCCCCCACTTTCTCGTGAAGCGAATTCACCTTCCGTATAACCAAATAGATCTTCTTGAAACTATCCAAGGTTACAAGACGCTTGGGATTAAACTACATCTCGCTTAGAATTCATCGTGGTGAACCTTAAACTTAGGTTACGTAAATATCTCACCTTTTTTTCGTTTAAAACTTACCCTCTTCCACCTAAATGAAATATACCCACTTTAATCGTGTAATCTTCAAAGGAGAGAGAGAAAGAGAGAGAAATATTAATTTCCAAGAAAGTTTTCGACGAAAGGGGAAAAATTATCGTTCTCCGACTCTTTCCAAAATTAGCCTCGAAATTTCTCTCTTCAATTCGAGCAATCTCTCTCTCTCTCTTTTTCTCTCTCTCTCTCTGGTGAAACATCGGATCAAAGAGATCGAGGAATGTTACTTATCACGATCGATATAATTCATTTTCATTCGAAAGGGAGATTCATTTTCAAAGCACAAACTTGCACAACGTTTTTCTTTTCCAATTAATTCTCGAAGCTTGTCTCCGTCAATCTTGGCGATTATTACTGACACGGAATCTTCCACTTCCTGTGAAACATTATTCCTGGTGTAATGTATGTGTAATTATTCCTGGTCGGTGTGATGCGGTAAGCCAGTCGAAACGATCCGAGTCAGCTTGCATACACTTTTGCTAACATCGTAAATTCTCTCTTGGACAATTAAGTTTACGATTAATATTCGCGTGAAGTTTCACTCTAGGAAGTTGTAATATTCGTCTTTCTTCCAACCTGAATTTCAACGGCCATATTGCATTTACATGCATATACATGAATATCTCAACAAAACGATATATTTTATTATTTCGTTTTACGAATAGATAGATATTATAGCTTCTTTACGAATTTATATTTTGATAAATCAATAAATATAGATACTTGAATCATACTCTATTCGATAATTTTAAATTGTTAAATTGTTTAATCTATTTTACCTTGATACGAACTTTTCATTTCATTGGCAAAAGGAAGGAAAATATTGAATATTCCATCTTCTTAAAATATTTTCATACTTTATTATTTATCTCTTTATACACTTAATCAATACGATATTTCTTTCCAATGAGATAGACACGCTGCATCTTTTTCACAAAGATGAAAAAGAAATATGATATATAAGAAAAATAAGATATATAAGAAGAATATACTCTCATCGTAAATTGATTAACACTAAATTAATTAAAAAAAGAATTTCATCCCGAAAAGGCGAAAATTTCAGTATAAATATTTTTACCATTCGTTTCAAATACATCGACTGCAATTACGCCTATCGTTCTAATTCCGCATAAATTCCATCATTCTCATTACAAATCCTCCGGTTCCGACCCCAATCTATGATCCCTTTGGTCATGGCGAATGAATCGAAAGCCGATTTCCACATAATTCCCCACATATCAATGGAAATCAAACCGATTTTCGCCACGGCCATGAACTATAAATGCGATGGAGTTTCGCAATTAAATTCGCGCAAGGACTTCTCCTCATTTGCGTTTCGCTACGTTGGCGTATAACGAATCGAGTTTTAGCGATACTTGGTTATGTATAAGAGACGTTCTAGATCTGATAAGGAAACGAAACGGTCGATAACCGCGGTCAAGGTCATCGGTGTCGACCGTGTCGAAATTCTATCATCCCTGTGGGAATAGGTTTAACAATTTGCGCATCCCTTGGTGGACGTAACACCGACGGTGGACAAGACATTTTCTCCCGTGGACGTAATATAAAGGGGAGGATATGAGATACTCGTTTTATTATATTTTTTTCTTTTCTTTTTTTTTTTTTTTTCTGTTTAGTGTAACTTGGGAATAATGATAAGTAATGAAAAAAACCGAAGGAAAAATTTTGGAGGGATTATGTCGAAAGATGTACGAATTCGGATATTGTTATTTTTGAGAGAAATAAGTTATGAAATGAACGAAGGGAAAAATTGAGAAATAAGAGTGATCGTAACTTTTGTTTAAATAATAACTTTTTTTTATTTTATTTTGCGTTAAAATAAAATAAATGAAATTATTTTCGAATAATTTCTCTTCTTTTTTTTTTTTTTTGGAATTTTTTCATAAACGTTTCAATACTAATGAAGGTGTACACGTGTTACAAGGTGATTCACCTAAATCGACTGCTTTAAATTACTCGTAAACTGTTTGTTATACGAGAGAATATTAAAAAAAAAAAGGTCATATAATATCAAAGGGAACGTAACAATCATTTGTTTGATACTTGGCCTTTTTATCGAGATACTAAGGTCATCTTTGGGCCTTTTAAACGCGCAATAAAATTTCACCCTACAATTTGAAAGGGTAGATATCAAATTATTGATATATTTTTTTCGAATAAATAACTCAATAATTCGAACGAGAAGAAAAGTACACGGTAAAACGAATAGAAAATATCACGAATAGTTAAATTGATAAATTGCGAACGAGAAAAAGATTATTATAATACGAAAAATTATTAAATATATTTATATTGAATTGAACAACAAGTAAAAAACAAACAATAAACTTATTTGAAAAAAAATTTTGCTTTTCTCTCTTTTAATAAAACAATATTTCAACAATTGTGAATTATATCCTGTGAAGGAAAAACTGAAGTTTGGTAATTTTTAACGAGAGGAAGACATAAAAGAGTGGCACATCGAGGATTAGAGGCGATAATGATACTTCACCGAGCATACATAATGCATTTGCCTTTTGTAGATACGTGGAATGAAGTAGTATCCACTTGAAATAATATTTTACATCGATAAAGGGTATTTCGGAATTATTATTGGAAAAAGAGCCACTTTTGTGAACGATATACTCTACATTCTTCCGCATTCGATTAATTTCCGATTGAAAAGGGAGAGGCGTAACGTCATATTCTGACGATATCTCATAAAGATGATTACTTTACATTGAGGACAAATATACTATTTTATTCCATTTATTCCATTCGATACTATAAAATTATTTTGTTCAAACGAATTCCATTATGATATTGAATATCCATCGCTTTCTTTTTTTGATTTTTAATTTTTAAATCTTCTTTAAATTCGATTTAAATTATGCAGAATTTTAATTTGAATTCATGTAATAACATAACTCAAAGAAATATTTTATCGAATTGAAAAATTGACGAGATATTAAGATTTAAAATTAAAAAAAAAAAAAGAAAAGAAAGAAAGAAAGAAAATACTTTCCAAGTGAATTAACTTGTTCGATCGTAAATTTAACGCAGGCACAACGGAGACCGGTGTATAAATCGGGGTTGAAAAGGGACCCATTGTTCGCTAAAAGGGAAACGGTTCGTTGGTAATCACTATCCATCAGAAGCAGGATGAAAAATAGGGATACTGTTTGCAAGAAAGGGGTTTCTGGCCAGATGGCAGAGGTGATTTGGATTCGTGCCAAATCTATGATGTTCTTTGCGCAAACGATAACCGGTCGAACACACAAGTGGCACACGTATAACGTATTCATGCAAGAAATATGTCCGTGCAGGTGCGGAATTATTCAACTGCCCACGCTTTCTCCCTGTCTTTTTCTGTCCAAGATAAAAAAAAAAAAAGAAAGAAAAAAAGAAAAAAAAAAGAAAATTCGTTTCTGTCCAAGTATGAAAATGTGGCTGGCGTTTCTGCGATCGATCGAGCAGAATCCTGAGGAATCGTAGCATTAATAATGGGCCACGTAATGCTTTTTCCTTTCGGAAATCCCGATGAATAATAGACAAAAGTAAGTGTAAGCAGCGAGAGAGAACTTCGTTACTTATGATATTGGCAAGGATTCCTCTCGATTGTTCTATTGAATCTTTAAGCCTTTCGACGTGATTCTTTTGGATTGTTGATCGGAATTGATAGGCTGAATTGAATACTATTTGGATGGAGAATAAATTTGGAAACGAACGCGTAGAAATCTATTTTGGAAAACTGTTTTAAATCTGCTGTGTTGATATTTATTTTGCCATTCGTACGCATGAAATATAATACTTATTCGAAGATTATTTTTAATATTGATGTAGATGTGTAATTTCGAATTTGGAGATTAAATACGAGACGTGTGAATTTTGGTTTAAAAAATGTGAAACATTTTTAAATCTTGATGTGCTGCTTTGAGCGTAACGAAAAATTATATTGGTGAGAATTATAGTGAGAGGATACGTTTGAAGTTAATTTTTTGATTTAATATTAATGCAGACATGTAATTGGAAACATGATATAGCGCAAATTCCTATAATTTTAATATTAAAATTTATTATTATAAGTTTATAATTTATTATTGTAATTTATTATTATAGATTTCTCTGCTAATGGTTATTAAATAAAGATAATCTCAATATAGTTAGAGATTATACAATAATACAACAGTCACATCCCGTATAAAAATATTCACGACTATACGTATCTTTCTAGAGATAAAAGGGTTAAATGTTAAAGTTTAATCGATGAAAAAGATATCTAACATTCAAACATTTTTCGAGAAAAAAGAATTAAACTTATTTCTAAGTTTTAATTTTTATTTTAATCCAAAAATTGAATTCTATTATCTTAGTTCTTGTGTCCCTCTTATCATCAATTTCACGTCGATCTTTATTAATACCTTCATTATATATCTTTCATTATACTCACTCTCGGAGGAAAGTTAAACTATCAGGGAAAAGGAACGAAAGATCAAACGATGAGAAAACAAGTTTATCGATTCCAATTCAAAAACCACTCATCCTAACAAAATTCATCCAATTCTAGTTTTCTCTTTCAAACATTTACATTTCCTGTCTTCTCTTCCGAAATATCGTTGTTTCTGCACAAATGTCAAGGTTTTTGTATCAAAACTTAATTATCCAATATATTGAATTTCTGTCTGCGACTTCCACCATCCCTCCCCGATCAACGTTTTTTGTTCGTTCTTAAATTCCTTCAGAAGCTTTTTTAATGACGTCTTTGAGCATTTTAATCCGATTATACCGCGATTAAATGATGTTGACACAATTGACAATCACGATCGAGTTCCACGATGAAGGTATTCATCTTCGAAATTTTAATCGCATCGATCGATTTTATAAGTGGAACAAGGGAAGAATAAATAGATTAATTAAAATTGTTGAAACATGATTTCATGAAAATTAAATAAATTTAGTATATTATGGTATATCATAGAAGTTTATAAAAGATAGGATTGATCAATTATTAATAAAGAATTTTCTATAGGACAGGAATGAAAAATTCTATGACAAATATGAGATTTCTATATTTTTTTATATAAATTTTAGTCAGACATTTCATTGAAAGCTTTATAAAGCTCAATAACAAATTGCATGTCAACAGTTGCACAAACAAGTTGCGATAGTTTATATTGCCTAGGGCTGTTAGTCGTAAACCTTGTTCTTTTAGAAAAATACACTGACATTCTACAATAGTAGAGTGTTATTTCTCCCTCTCGTTAACGAAGAGAAATAATTTATTAAAATATTTTTCCCCGATAAGATAGAATAATCCCATTCTTATTTATTTAACAAAAGTCAATGATTGATCCTTCATTTCGTAAAACTTATATGTTAATTATATAACAATAATTTGTGTAATCTTTTCAATCTATATTATTTAAAAATCAAAATTTATACTAATCGAGCACGACAGAAGAAAAAGCAAATACCTTTTGATTTGTATAGAATTTTTCCACAAAAATTTTATTTATTTCATTCACTTCTCTTTTTCAAAATTATACTTAATTAATCAAAAAACGCATCGGTCGTCGACGAGAGAATGAAATAAATATTGATCGAATAAATCGAAATCGAAGAACTTGAAAGAATATAAATCTTTTTCTTTTTTTTTTTTCCCCAAAAAATAACAGAAAAAAGTCACGTAGTGTCGATTGACGTAGGACAAATAACAGAGCATCATGATATGAAAAACACCCTCTATCAAATCGGTCTTTTTGCGTGGGTGAGACTTTATATTTCACCCTTGTGTCGACGTCATTTTGTTTACCGATCGCTGCTACCCCTTAATTTCGATTCGACTGAGTTCATTGTGAGATGTTTCGTGGAAAAGTTTTTTTGTGACGAATTGAACGTGGGAGATAAGGAGATAAGGAAGGCCAACACGATTTATTGGGGAAAAAGATTTATGATACCCATTCGGAATTCCTTATAGGTTTATCAGATTTTTCTTGACATAAACAAGGTTGAATGAATAATAAAAATAAATTCTTTTTTAGATGGTACAATATCGTAGAAAAATTAATAGATTTAAAGACTTGGAGAGAAAATGAGAGTATTTTCAATATTTGAAGAAAAATGAGTTAAGTTGAATTTAATACAAAAAACAAAATATATTTTTTAATGGTACGTGAAATATCTCATTTGTAACTTTTTTATATTTTTTTTTTTGTTTTTTTAGAAGAGATTTATTTGTACCTATTACTTTTTTTATTTTTTATTCAATATCGTATATTCTCCAGTGTATAAAATGTATAAAATCTATATTATAGAATATTAAAAATATATATAATGAGATTAAAAAAATATTGATTAAAGTGGAAATTAGAATATCAAGGTAATATTTTTTTAGTGACTTATCTAATTTGAAAGAAGAGTTTTGAATAAAAAATTCTTCTAGTTCTTTTGTTTTATTTTTAAACTGATGAAAAATTCTGTAGTAAAAAAGATATACTTTAAGAATATCAAAATTTTTTCTTCCACAATGAGATTCGCCAACTTTAAAAAAAAAAAAATAAATTTCGAGACAATGTAACAAAGAAAGGAAGGATCTTGGAAATTAACAAATTTCGAGAAAACAGAAATTTCATTGATAAATTGAAATCACAATAACAAATCGATGAAGATGATTCGTTTAATTAATCCATCACAATACCGTCTAATAATTTTATCCCTGATTCTTGTTATCACTATAATTTATCACGAAAAGTGACAGAAATCCCCGCTCCATTTAGATATGTACGCCCAATTAGAATAGTATCTCGGCATGATATCGTAATAGAACAACCCAGTTACGTGTATATGATGACCTATTTTAATCTATAAATGGGTTTACCTCAGAAACTCCATTAAACTGAAAAAGTCGAGTGTACAGTCGAGTTGAGATAGTTCCTCGCTGTACAGGAATTTATAGAGAAAACAATTGGTGTATAGGGAGATATCGATCTCTTTGAAACGTGTATAAAAAAAAAAAAAGGGACACAATGAGATAAATTCAACAATGCCCTATATTCCACGACTTCGTTAAATGACTGGAATATTAAAAATAACAGTTTATAGGTATACAATTTTTCATTTTTCATTTTTTTTTTTGTTTTGTTTTTGATATTAATAATCATTTCATTTAAATTAATATTTCTATACATAGCTTTTTCAATAATATCATACGAATAATACAGTTAAAACATGATTGTACCTAAATATAAGTGACAAGTCACCAGTGAAAAGCATTATTGATTCGCCGATCGATACCAGCCAACGAAATTCTGATAACTGTCTATCTCCACTCTATTCAAAAGGTGACTCAGAAATAGCTATCAATATTTCAAGAGTGAATATATATTGAAATAAATAAATAACGTTATATATGAATATATAAGCGTGTTTTCAAGTTATGTATAGTTAAAGAAAATGATAGAAAAATAGTAATAACGATTATTTTTTTATGGCAAATGGATTCTATCTTAATTTATTAGATCTTTTTTTACCTTTGGAATATTAAAATTATACAAAATCTACTAAATAAAGAATTTTTATCCATTATCAAGAATTATTAAAGTTTATAAAAATTTAAAGTTATAAAACACTGTCAATTAAATATATATCGGTTCCACCAAAATCTTCTCAAACTCATTTTTTTTCTATTCAAAATCAAGATAAATTTTCTCAAAGGGAAGAAAAAATATCTGATTTCTCTTAATGGATAAATATTCACAACGGTTTGAATGAAATCAGAGGGCGATATCTGGTCGCGGACGAAAATAATCAATTTATCCCGCAATATATTCCATCCATGGTCCCTGGACGCGTCTATCGGCCCTCTGAGCGTATCAAGAATTAATTTCAGTCGAGACAGTCTGTCGATCAAACCTATCGCACGGGCAAACTGACGCAATTATCGACGAGACGGGTTTCGAACGATTAGGAAAGCATCGAAAATTGAGCAGCCGAACCACGTGACAACGTAACTCGGGATCGATGATTCGCAATTAGGCGGAGGACACTGTGATACGGGCTCGATTATAGTCGTCGATCGATTTATAACTTATACGGGGTGTTGATGTCCTCTGTGAAGCATCTTTTCGAAGGTTTTAAAAAATCGACGAGAATAATCGGAGTGAAAGGGTTGATGGTTCATCGCAATTGCGATAAGCGTGATCTCCGTGATCGTGTAAATTTTCTAAATGTTAATTGATTAATTTGAAATTGTCGTGGAAGCTTATGAATCTCTTTTGGAATTTTTGAAGATAAATTGGAAATAGGGTTGTTAGTAAATTCAAATTTTTATAGTTTTTAATAGATTGTAGAAGAAATTTAATTGAAAATGGGATTTTTTAAATGTGATTATGTGGAGAGTGACTGGAGGAGGAAAGAAAATGGGGAGAGAAATACTGTTTGAGCTATTAAAGATCAAGTAGTTTATATAAGATTGATTGGGTTGATAAAAAAGGAAATAGTTAGTAAAAAAAAAAAGTAATATTTCAATCTATTGAAAATCAAATAACGATATTGTTAAAAATTGTAAATAATGTAAATTATGTAATTTGATATAAAAAATATATTGGAGTAAAATATACTCGATAAAAAAAGAATTCTTGAAAATAGAGAACAAAATTCAATAATGCCTAATTATCGAAAAAAAATTGCAAATGAAATATCGTCAACGCAACTTTTAATGGATTGATAATCTTCTGGAATAATAAAGATACAAATTCGCCTTGAAATCGTGATAAACTTTTTCCCTCGTGAATATTTTAAGAAACAAGAGATCCGTAATGGATAAATTTTTTTCCAAGTACCCCGATGAAAAGTCCTCCTTTTATTAAAAATATCTTGTTGCTATTAGACGAGCAAGATTTGTATATATTTAAATCTTAAAATAAAAAGTGAACATTTTGATAAATAATTCATACGAAAAATATATCATTATACTGGAGAGAGGTAATCCATTTAAAAAAATACCAGCTTTATGAGCGTGTAATTGTAAATTATAATAAAAATAGGTGCATAGATTAGACTTACAAATGCGCAAATAGATGAAGAGGAATTTAAAGATGCTCGAAGCTTTTGATCAACTTACAAAGAACACTTTGTCAAAAGTTTGGAATAATATTTTGTGAAAATTAATAGATTCTATTTGGACAAAAATTAAACGTAATTTTAAATTCATGTTATTTTAAATTCGTGATTCATTACGTGATTTTAAATTCATGTTATTTTATCATTAATTAAAATAATAATAATATATTGGAATTGATAATTTCTAATATCAATGTTTTTTTTTTTAATTTTTTAACAATATTCTAATCTGACTTTTTTCAAGATCATGAATTCTATGATCTTTCTCGAATAATTTTTAATATGATGTCATAATGAAAATCTTATCACTGCTTCCATTTTTAGATAATTGTATCCACGCATATTCTTCCTATTATATCACTCACGAATTAACGAATAGATAAAATTATACTCGAATGTATTCGATAAGTTTAAATAAATAATAGATAAAATTATACTCGAATTGTATTCGATAACTGTTTAAATAATTTTCGACCAAGGGAATTTTTGATCGATCACGCGATGAGTGACGAGTCAGTTCCATTATTTATAAGCGGTGATCATTAAGTAACTCGATACTTAATCGATGATAAATAACGCACTAATAATAAACAGTAAATATAGGTAGAGTTTCGTGTAACTAAGCTTGTTTGTATTTATGTTTAATTCTAATTTATTGGAGCCTGATTCATAATCTATTGAACAACGTGCACGAAATTCCAAGGATTCGTTACGGAATATCGAGGTTAAACGGAAATGTGTCCTTGGAAGATAAGATACGATCTTATAATTTCCTGAAATATAAATACATAAATATATATACATATAAATAATTAACGTGAAAAATAATGCATATAAAATTTCTTCCCTCCAAAGATTAAAGATTAACATGATAATATCCATAACACACAAAAACTTAACCCAAATTGATATTCACAGGGATGATAATCTTTAATATCAGTATAAAGATCTTCCTCTGCCCTTTTTCTTAACATTTTTTCCCCAACTTAAAATTAAATTCTCTCATAATGCAACATCTGCTAGAAAATTTATTATCCAGTTGATACTTTTTGCAATAGTTTTTTTTTTTTTTTTTTATTTAAACCTTCCCTGAATTTATCTCACGTTCATCTAATCCTTGAATATTCCTACTTAACCTACTCGTTTGAGAATAAGTTTAAATTATCTGAAAAATGGATAAACCCGTGTTTCATAAATGAATATATAATGCGTCGCTTTTATCCACACGTGTACGAGCAAGAAAAAATTGATGTCGAGTAAATTTTAATTGTTCAAGACGGAATGACCAAGCAACCGAAATAGAAGCGTGAAAGAATCTAATCCGGTAATTCTTAATCAGATTCTCGCGTCACGTTCGATCCAACCCGTAGAAGCTTGTTTACGACTCGGCAAAGGGATTATTCAATCCCACCCC
Organism: Apis dorsata; assembly: GCF_000469605.1. Classification (NCBI taxonomy): domain Eukaryota; kingdom Metazoa; phylum Arthropoda; class Insecta; order Hymenoptera; family Apidae; genus Apis; species Apis dorsata. The sequence continues at coordinate 37,202 of NW_006263447.1, forward strand.
CGCTCTATTCACGGAGCAAGAATAACAATCGACCGTGACATACAGTACTCTCCCTTTGTCAAATCTCCTCGTCAATGGACACGTTCGGACACGTTAACGAGTCCGTGATGAGGTTTGATCGAAAATTGGCAAGAAGGGAGTTAGACTTATAAATATATCATTATAATATTACTTATCACAATCTGGCTAAGAAGAAAAGATTATTTGCAATTTTTAAGTATTAATTCCATCAAAGAATAAGTTCTATTAACTATTATTTTTTTATTTAATCACTAATATCCCTTTCGTATGGATTTGTTTTATCATATCTTTTACGGCTTTAAATTTAAAAAAAAAACGCGAGAAATATTGAAAATTAAGTAAAAGTAATCCAAATTATTCGTATATATTTATATATATTTAAAAACTCGCACAAACGTTAAAAAAATTATCGATTCAATTCCCAACATCCTCTCGCACAATTTCAAGCGAATAAACTCCCCTGATACTTTTGCACGGTGATGTGGAGCCAGAGCAAATTGGCAAAAAGTTTTCGCGGCAAGGACGGAAACTAACGACGAGAAGTATCTCGCAGGATAGGGAGAAGGTGGGAAAAGTTCGAAGAAAGGAACGTGCATCCTGCTCGTGTTTGCCGTGGTAATTGTAGCAGCCAGTGATAATTACGCAGAAGGGGAGGAAAGGGGGTGGTGGTGGTGGTCGCTTTGGTATCGAGGAATCGACATCGCGTGAACGGTGTCGAGGGAGAGATCGACGCGATAGAAAAACACGCTCCTCCTCGTTCAACAACAGCGATTCTTCTCGCAGCGGAATTAATCGTTGTGTCGATCCTTGGTGAACTGTTGACTTTGTTGATTGAGTGAATTTCTGCGTTCAAACCTTTCCCTCGATCAAGCTCAAGGTTGAGATAGAATTATTCCTCGAAATTAATTTCTCGCCTTGCCTCGAATGGATTGGTTGGTTCCAGTTCCAGGAATATTTTTTTTTCTTTTTCTTTTTATGATCGATGGAAAGAAGGTGAAAAAGAGAGGGAGAGATGTATCGAGGAGCCAGCTCTTGACACGAGATTCGATAAATCTTCGAAGACAAACGAGGAAAAGAAATATCATAGGTAATCGAGCGATTGGACGGGGATCACGGGTGGTTTAGAAGAATTGTGGATGATTCAATGGGACAGGTCAATCTAAGGATTATAGGAGATTGTAAGGGTGAGATTCTAAGAGTAACCAAGAAAATTTCGAAGGATCTAGGGTAATCAAAGGATTTTTGGAGAATTCGAAAGTTCAAGAATGTTGCGGAAATTTTGAAGGATCGTGGAGAGAATAGATTAAATTTTTCAGAGAAGAATTTTCTATTATCCGAATATTTCAAGTGATTGGAACAGGAATATTCGTGAAAATGAAATTAAAAAAAATGGATAATAATGAATTTTAAAACTTCGATGAATTTGATTTTTATTTCAAAATATTTCGAGCATCCAATAAGATTCGAAAATATTATTATTATTATTATTATTATTAGAAATTTTATAGACGGATGTTAAAGATTGGAGATCGAGAAGCAATATTACTTCTATCTTCTTTTATAAATATAAAGTGACCATAACACAGCGTTGCACACAACTTGTAACATACTGTGTCACTTACTATGATAACGTGGAAAACCTATCCGATTCTCCGTTTCTAATTTAACTTTGAACCGTCAAATCTAATGCATAGAGAGTGGCTAATTAAAACGAGAAGTAGAATCAGCCCCTCTATAAAATGATTATTTTTAGAATAATAATATTCCTATAATATTACATTTTCTTTATTTGTTCAAAAAGAGATCAAAAAGAGATAACAAAGATTTTATCTTCGAAAGAAATAAAGCTACATTAAGCTATGTTAATAAAATATTTTAATAGAACGAAGGATCATTTTTATGACAATTTTTATCGTGATTTAGAGAAAAATTTTATCTCCAACTCGTATTGGAAATAGAAAAGTGTAAAGGAAGAAGAAAAAGATCTTGAGAAAAAATTATATAGTTCGAAGGATACTGTATACTCGAAGAATTAACGTAAATGAATTCAATTGAATTTTAAAATTTCCTCGGAAAGATTCATCTTACTTCTCATAAGAAATAAAAATAAAGAAATTATTTCAAAATATTTCAATTCCTTCAATGAAGCTTTCAACAGTTTCTTTTTTTTTTTTTTTTTTTTTTTTTT